>NC_045596.1:56879851-57182878 GCF_009762305.2 Zalophus californianus | reverse complement strand
ATACTCTGACCCTGACATTCCAGATTTAAAGCCCACATGCAGAGTCCTTTGAGACTTTATGAGATGACCTCTGCTTCTTTCTCAACATCATTTCAACTAATATATCCTCTAATTATTTCATGCCTGTTTAACTTTCTCTATTTGACCTATAACCTGCCTGATCTATGATAACAGCCAGTGTCTTCCTTACTCTGTTTGCACTCACCTATATTGCCTGTTTCAAAGAAAATTCCAGATTTCTTCTATACATAAACACCCACTTACATGTGTTCATACTCCACCCTAAGACATGGTTCTAAATTCTAGCTGCACATCAGAATTACATGAAAGGCCTAAAATATAGATGTCCAGGCCCCAAACCTAATCAACTGAATCAAAATCTCTATAGAGCCAAGGCATCATCATTAGAAAACAACAACTAACAACAACAAAAACAAACAAACAAACAAACAAACAAACAGAAAACCTTTCAGGGCATAGAAAGAGTTCAGAACCACGGATAAAATGAGTCCTAATTCTTCAACCCTGGTATACCTAAGAGTCATTTGAAGATCTTAATAAAAATGAAAATGTATAGACTAAATCCAGATTGGAATCCCAGTAATCAACATTCTTAACAAGCAACTATTGTTCTGATGCAGGTGGATGTGTTCCTTATATCCATCATTAATATACTTCTTTAGGAGCAGCCCTAATATGAAACTAGATCTAATATATTTTTAAAATTTTAATAGGGCATGCCATTAATTTGTCATTTATTATAAAACCAATTCTCATCTAAAAAATGAATAAAAATGTAAAATAAGACATTGCTGGAAATGTGATGAACTCTACATGTCAAAAAATACCTTATTTTATAGGATATCTAAAAGGTTTGGATAATAAGTATTTTTAATAAGTAAAAGATGACAGTAAAGTATGGAAAACATTAAGAAGTTGAATTGCATTTCTGTTGACTTCTTCTCTTTTTATCCCAGCCTCTTGATGTTGGATTTCTATAGGGCTCAACATCTTAGTCTTCTCTGTCAACACGAACTCCTTTGGTAAATCATGCTGTTTCATGGCTTTAAATATACCATATGTGCTTACAATGCCTAAGTTTATATCTCAATCCAATTATCTAACTTAAATTTCAGGGTCCATCTAATAGCTACCCAAATTCAACATGGGGAGACCAAAGCAGTTAGATGTCACAGTGAAGAAGCCAAGAAAGAAAACAATTGCACACAGAAAGAGCACTTAAGATCTGTAAAGGCTCCATCCTGATTCTTCATTGAGTATTGATCAATGTACACATTTGAGGAAACTATGTAAAGCGTCCACAAAAGGCTGAAAAAAAGAAATCCTATTCTCAGATTTCACATAAAATCTCACCACTCATGAGGCATTCAGTAGAGCACTCAGAGTGTTGCTTCAGTAATAGGAAGAATTAGCCCCCAAACAAACCACTGTCCTAACCACACCTAACAAATTTAGAAGATCTAAAAGGGTTAAAGCATTTCTTAATAAGAAAAAGTATATTCCACACAAAGCTCAAGACTGTAAGAATAAAAATATATCCAGCACCAAGAAAGGTATAATTCACTACATCTAACATCCAATAAAAAGTTATGTATGCAAAGTAGAAAAATAGGACCCATGAGAAAAGTCTATCAAGAAAATTCGACCCAGAAATGATACAGATCATGGTCTTAGTAAACAAACATTAAAAATTACAGGTGTACATCACATGTTCCTGAAGGCAGAGACAAGATTAATCAGGTTAATAGAGCTTTTAGAAGGACACGAATCAAAGTTCTAGAGATGTATAAAATGAGAAATAAAAATATATGTGGGATTAACAGATTCGATGTTGTAGATGAAAAGATTATTGAACGTGAAGACATACCAATAGGGTTATCTTAAGTGAAACAGAGAGCAACAATTTATTTGTGGGACAGCTTCAAGGACCCTAATATATATGTAAACGGAGCCCCTAAGAGAACAAGGTGGAGGACAAATATTTGAAGATTTGGCAATTGGAAAAACTTCATAGTCGATGAAAAATATAAACTTATATATCAAAAAATCTCCATGAACACCAAACACAAGGAAAATGAGGAAAACTACACCAAAGCACAATGTAATCCACTTTCTCAATATTGTCTCTGTCACTGGCTTTAAGTGTAAGAGAAGAAAAATCTCTATAGAACTTTTTTATATACAAAGGGTCAAAAATAATAATAGCATCAGACTTCATGTCAAAAACAACACAAGCCAGAAGATCACAAAAGCATTATCTTATTGATTTTAAAGTACTGAAAGAAAAAATACCAACTTAGATTGATCCCAGTGATAAACTTCTGTATTAAGAAGAAAGCATTCAAATCAATGATCTCAGCTTCAGGTAAGATCAATTTACAATAGTAAATTGTCAGAGGAGGTCAAGAGGATATGATCACTGGTTGACCCTTGAGCTGGACCCTGATAATCAAAGGCTCCTTGCCCTATCCTCTGTCCATGGAATGTGAATTCTGTTTGCCTTCTCCACTCCCAGAGGCTGACCCAAGGACATAGCCTTGAAATAATGATGTGGTACTGAAACTATCTGGACAGTATATGTGACTGAACTCAGTTAAGGCCCCTATATAAATTTTTAAGATGTGACAGGTGGATGTGGAGACCTATTGGTTTTGCAGTTGCCCAAGATAATCCTCATACGTAACTTCTCTTTGCTTATTCAACCTGCCACCTACCAATATGAGGTGGCCTGCCTCTTTCTTCAGTCCCTCCCTGCCTCTAAGTATGGGGCCTATTTCAAATTATTCCTTGGAAGCCCCCAAGGAGCTTGTGAACCAACAACTGGTGAGTCAGCCAGGAGACCAAAGAAATAGGCCATGGGAAATAAGTGTCTGTGGGGTAAAGCCTGAATTAGCTATCATCTTCCTATGGGAAGAGATGGCCCTACACATCTCTTAAGTTCCCCAGCCTTGAGAAAGAAGCATCTTTGAGGGAAATCCCAAATTGGCCTTTGACCTTTATGTGGGGAAGATGGACCATATGTCAGATGCTTGTGGACCACCACACAAATACAGGGATGCCTCAAAAATGCTGGCTGCCCTAATACACTTATTTGAGGAATTACACATAGCACACTGTAGCAGAGTAAGGGAAACACATGAATGCCACAGTGGGATGGCCTCTACTGTGGCCAATTCAGCTGGCCGCTCATGCCCAACCAGAAGCTGAAGCTTCAGTTAGAAAGTTAGAGAAAGAATGGAAATTAGAGGACATGCAGGGGTCCACTACTCGACTATCTTCAGGGTTGACAGACAAGGTAGGAGAGCAGAATAATAAATTAGATACTTAGCATGCCCTTTTACAAAGTGAGGAGGGCACAAGACACCAGAGATTAAGATCCAGACACTATGACAAAGCCTAAAAGGATGCTAAGAGTTGGAATCGCTGGGAAAATCATGAAAGAGAAGGATATTATCATGATTAAAAATAAACAGGGGCGCCTGGGTGGCTCAGTCCATGAAGCGTCTGCCTTCAGCTCAGGTCATGATCTCAGGGTCCTGAGATCAAGCCCTGCCTCGGACTCCCTGCTTAGTGGAGAGCCTGCTTCTCCTACTGCCCCTCCCTCTGTTCATGCTTGCTTTCACTCTCTCTCTCATAAATAAAATCTTAAAAAAAAAAAAAAGAAAAGAAAAACAAACGCAGAGGTGTCCCATGCTGTCTGACCCTAACACAAAGGAATATTTCAAATAACAATTACCAAAAGACTCCTAGGAGAAAATTTCTTTTTTTCTGTCCCTGAGAGTTGGGAGTCTTAAGTCTTTGAAATGTAAACACCCCAGGAGATAACCAAAACAGTGCACACATTAAAAAACAAAGGGGGGGGAGAATTTTAATATCAAAAGTACACTGATCCAAAATTAAGATTTGGTTTTCTGTTAAAAGACAAAGTTTTCTTAAATTACCAGTCTGCTCTTGATAAGAAACTAAACAAAAAGGTTTTTCTTTACCTTTTTTTTAACCTTCAATGTAATCTGCCTACAAAAAAGATTCTGTTTTATCTTTATCAGGTCTTTGATTTTTTAAACTGGTTCCACTGTGAATGTAACCAACTGCTTTTTCATATTTTAGTGAAAACATTAGCACATTGTATTTGCAAATACAAGCACATTTTGATGAGGGAGCAGAAGGCTAGCTAAGGACAAAGCACCAGCTAACACGCTGCAACCTCCCCCCTACCCCCACTACTGGGTGGGACATGTGTGACCTTCTTCCAGGAATCTCCCAACTATCTTAATGTTAATGCCTTGCTAGAGGGGAAAACAACCTGAACTTGACAATGTAAGGCCTCCATACCCTGTGAGTCTTCTTTTTTTTTTTTTTTTGAGTCTTCTTTAACATATGAAAATCCTTTTGAAACCTCCCTTTTCCTTACCTCCCCCAACTCCCAAGCACACAATCAGCCCCCCCTCACAACCCCAGGGCAGCAGCTCTTTCTGCCCATGGGTCCTGTCCCTGTGCTTTAATAAACCACCATTTTGCACCAAAGACGTCCCAAGAATCCCTTCTTGGTCATCAGTTCCGGATCTCACCCCACTGAACCTCACTTATATCCCAAAACCTCATCAATTTTATACTCTGTTATAATGTCTTAATTCTCTTAAATCTTCCACTACCATCTGTCCATTATAAAGCCCAGAGGAGCATCCTCACATAATATAAAACAAAAAACAAAATATATAAAGGCAATACAAATGAGCTTTTCCCCTCGAAGAAACCTGGTGGTCTCTAGTGAGTAGAACCTTAGGGGGAATAGTAGTTAGAATTAGTAAGCCCTATTTCTAGGTTTTGCTTGAATTTAAAAGAAAATTTTGTTTAGAATACTAAGAACTGAGTGATGAAGATGACAGGAAGTAGAAGTGAGCTGCACATCTGAGAAAGGCCCAAGATTGGGAAAGATATCCACTGTATGCAACTGCCGTGCAAAAGGGAGACAGCTTGGTTAGAGTCCACCACATGTTCAAGAGACTTGAATTCAAAGTCCCAGCTTTACCACCAAAGACTCTATGGTCCTGGGCAGATCACTTAACTTCTGAGACTTAGATTCCTCATCCATGGCATAATATAAGGAAGAGAAAAGTAATTGAGAAACTACCAATTCTAGAAACGTTGTATTTTATCTCACTGATGCTCATTTTATTCTCATGGAACTGTGAAGTAGGCATTTTTATTTCTACTGTGAAAACATGGAAGTGACACCTCAAGATAAAGTTATTTACCCAAAGACTCCAGCGTTAGTAAATAGTAGAGACGAAATTCAAAGCTTCACATTATTTTACCCTATGATCAGCAAACTGTAGCTCAGAGGCCAAATCTGGCCTGCCACTTAGTTTTGTGTGGTGAACAAGCAAAGGATAGTTGGGGAAAAAAATCATAGGATTAATATTTCATGACTCAGGAAAAAGTTTATGAAATTCAAGTTGCAGAGCCCATGGACAACATTTTACTGAAACACATTCATGTTCATTCATTTACATATACAATATGGTTGTTTTTGTGCTACAAAATCAGAGCTGAGTAGTTGTCACAGAGACATTATGGTACAGAAAACCTAAAATCTTTACCATCTGGTCCTTTACAGAAAAAGTTTGCAGATTCCTGCTCTTGACTACTTCACAGGATACTGGGGCAATTATCAGATAATATAAACAAAAGTTCTGTAATCTGTAGAGCACAATACAAATCTGAGGGATTAATATTCTAAGGAATAAGCAGGGAATTACAACAAACAGAAACTAACCAACAATCATAGCAAAAAACACAAAACATTTTTAAAAGCAAAGAAAAGGCCATCAACAGAAGAACTTGTTGTGACTTGCAGTAAAACTGCTTTTTTGATTAAAAGAATGCTTTGGGAATAGAATATTTGGCCTAGGTTAGGTTGACTCTATTACATGCTAATCAGTGAGGTCTTCACTATAATCAGAATCCTGCAAAAGTCCACAAATACATAGAGGTTAAAGAATATCCTACTAAAGAATGAATGGGTTAATCTGGAAATTAAAGAAAAAAAAATACATGGAAGTTAATGAAAACATGACTGTCCAAAACCTCTGGGACACAGCAAAGGTGTTCCTTAGAGGGAAGTATATAGTAACACAGGCCTTCCTCAAGATGAAAAGTCTCAAATACACAACCTAACCTTACACCTAAAGGAGCTGGAAAAAAAAGAGTAAATAAAGTCTAAAACCAGCAGAAAAAGGGAAATAATTAAGATTAGGGCAGAAATAAATGATGTAGGAATAAAAAACAATAGAACAGATCAACAAAACTAGGAGCTGGTTCTTTGAAAGAATTAACAAAATTGATAAGCCCTGACTTATCAAAAAGAAAAAAGGACCCAAATAAATAAAATCATAAATGAAAGAGGAGAAACCACAACTGACACCACTGAAATACAAATAATTATAAGAGAATATTAGGAAAAATTATATGCCAACAAATTAGGCAATCTGGAAAAAACTGATATTAAATTCCTAGAAAGATATGAACTACCAAAACTGAAACAGGAAGAAATAGAAAACTTGAGCAGACCCATAACCAGCAAATAAATTGAATCAGTAATCAAAAATCTCCCAACAAACAAGGGTCCAGGGCAGGATGGCTTCCCAGGGTAATTCTACTAGACATTTAAAAAAGAATTAATACCTATTCTGCCGAAGCTCTTCCAAAAAATAAAAATAGAAGGAAAACTTTTAAACTCATTCTACAAACCAGCATTACCTTGATCCCAAAACCAGACAAAGACCCCACTAAAATGGAGAATTACAAATATCCTTAATGAACATGAATGCAAAAGTTCTCAACAAGGTAATAGCTAATTGAATCCAACAGTAGATTAAAAGGACTATTCACCATGGTCAAATGGGATTTATTCCTGGGCCACAGGAGTGGTTCAATATCAACATGATACATCACATTACTAAAAGGATAAAAACTATATGATCCTCTCAATAGATGCAGAAAAAGCATTTGACAAAATACAGCATCTTTTCTTGATAAAAACCCTCAACAAAGTAGGGATAGAAGAAACATACCTCAACATCATAAAGACCACATATGAAAGGCCCACAGCTAATATCAACCTCAAAGAGGAAAAACCGAGAGCCTTTCCCCTACACTCAGGAACAAGACAAGGATGTTTACTCTCACCACTGTTATTTAACATAGTACTAGAAGTCTTAGCCTCATCAAGCAGACAACAAAAAGAAATAAAAAGCATCCTAATCAGCAAAGAAGTCAAACTTCCACTATTCACAGACAATTTGATACTCTATGTAGAAAACCTGAAAGACTTACCAAAAAATGATTAGAACAGAAACATAAATTCAACAAATTCTCTGGATATAAAAATCAATGTACATAAATCTGTTGCATTTGTACACACCAATAATGAAGCAGCATAAAGAGAAATCAAGGAATCGATCCCATTTACAATTGCACCAAAATCCAAAGATACCTACAAATAAACCTAACCAAAGAGTTAAAAGATGTGTACACTGAAAACCATAGAACACTTATGAAAGAAATTGAAGAGGACACAAAGAAATGTAAAAACATTCCACACTTATGGATTGGAAGAATATTGATAAAATGTCTATACTACCCAAAGAATCTACACATTCAATGCAATCCCTATAAAAATAACACCAGCATTTTTCACAGAACTAGAAGAAACAATCCTAAAGTTTGTGTAGAACCAGAAAAGACCATGAGTAGCCAAAGTAATGTTGAAAAAGAAAAACAAAGCAGGAGGCAACACAATTCCAGACTTCAAGCTATATTATAAAGCTGTCATCATCAAGACAGTGTGGTACTGGCACAAAAACAGACACAGATCAATGGAACAGAATAGAGAACCCAGAAATGGACCCAAAGATGTATGGCCAACTAATCTTCAACAAAGCAGGAAAGAAAATTCAATGGAAAAAAGACAGTCTCTTTAATAAATGGTGTTGGGAAAACTGAACAGCAGCATGCAGAAGAATGAAACTGGACCACTTTCTTACACCATACACAAAAATAAATTCAAAATGGAGGAAAGACCTAAACGTAAGACAAGAAACCATCAAAATCCTAGAGGAGAAAACAGGAAGCAACTTCTGTGACCTTGGCTGCAGCAACTTATTAGACATGTCTCCAGAGGCAAGGGAAACAAAAGCAAAAATGACCCACTGGGACCTCATCAAGATAAAAAGCTTCTGCACAATGAAAGAAACAATCAACAGAACTAAAAGCAACATATAGAATGGGAGAAGATATTTGCAAATGACATATCTGATAAAGGGTTAGTAACCAAAATATATAAAGAACTTCTAAAACTAAACACCCAAAAAATAAATAATCCAGTTATGAAATGAGCAGAAGACATGAATAGACATTTTCCAAAAAAGATATCCAAATAGCTAACAGACACATGAAAAGATGCTCAACATCACTCATCATTAGGGAAATACAAATCAAAACTTCAATGAGATATCACTTCACACCTGTCAGAAATGGCTAAAATTAACACAAGAAACAAAAGATGGTAAGGATGCAGATAAAGGGGAACCCTTTTGCACTGTTGGGAATGCAAAGTGGTGCAGCCACTCTGGAAAACAATATGGAGGTTCTCAAAAAGTTAAAAATAGAATTACTCTATGATCTAACAATTGCACTACTAGGTATTTACCCAAAGGATACAAAAATACTGATTCAAAGGGACAGTTTATAACATGATGTTTATAGCAGCATTAACAATAGCCAAATTATGGAAAGCACCCAAAAATCCATTGACTGATGAATGGGTAAAGATGACATATACGTATATGAATATATATATGTATATGAACACACACACACACACACAATGGACTATTACTCAGCCATAAAAAAGAATGAAATCTTGCCATTTGCAATGACATGGATGGAGCTAGAAACTATTATGCTAAGTGAAATAAGTCAGAGAAAGACAAATACCATATGATTTCACTCATATATGGAATTTAAGAAATGAATTTAAGAAATGAAACAGATGAACATGGGGGAAAAAAGAGGCAAATCAGAAAAGAGATTCTTATCTATAGAGAACAAACTGAGGGCTACTGGAGGGAAGGTGGGTGGGTGGGTAGACAGGCTAAATGGGTGATGAGCATTAAGAAAGGCACTTGTTAGGATGAGCACCGGGTGTTCTATGTAAGTGATGAATCACTAAATTCTACTTCTAAAACCAAACTACACTATAGGTCAACTAACTTGAATTTAAATTAAAACAAAAACAAGAATCCTGCAACAGGTTCCCACTTAGAAAACAGTATTCTAAAGCTAATTGCATCATCCTTTGATGAAAGGGAATCTTTTTTCTGTTAGAATTTGAAGTAGGGTATAACCACTGCTTTGATTATACATAGAGTAAATAGTCTCACTCTGCTCCATATATAGTAGTTATGCTATGTTCCATGTTCTTATTCTACCCAATTTTAATGAGTCCTCTCAAAATCCCTTGAGGCTTTAAGATTAAAAGAGGGTTTTCATTCATTTCCCTGAATATGGCCAATCATCTTGTTACTTTACCTCTCATGAACTCTTCTTTAAACCATTCTAATATAAAGCGGAATATATGGATTGGAGGTGGGCAAGTTTCTTTCAGAGCCCTGATTCTCTCTTCTGGAAGACTGGGATACTAACACATTTTCTCATAACACTTCTGTCACACTTAATAATGTATGTAAAGTGATTAGAAGCATGAGGACTCATGAATATTCTCATGAATATTTTAGAACAGGAAGAGGAACATCTGCATTCCTGCCTATTCTCAGACATTGTTTATTCTTCTTCTTTATATTTGCCCTACATAAGTACCAATTTCCTGTTTTCCCCACTCCGAGTGTTTCTCAACTCAGCTGCATATTAGACTCACTTGGAAAATTTTATGGGAGGTGAGGGAAGGAAGAAAGGGCAAGGAAAGGGACCAAAAAAACCCCAGTGAACTAAGGGTAAACTAAGCATGACCAATGGTGCTGCCAAGTCCTTTCACTTAGGGAGTAGTTATTGTTTATCTTAAAAACATCTATGTAATGGGTTGTATCTGCTTGGCTATAGAAGGAGGTGAGACTTCTCAGTCTTTATAATTTCTTCGACAGATTGCCTGTGATGCACATCACATTCTGATTTAATGCTTACTCAATAATTCTTTTGTCTTCTACCTTTGTGGAGAGATTTTCTGGGCTGTGCTTAACCTCTTTTTCTTTCCTTTCTCTCTCCTTCATCTTGCTACCAGGAACATGGATGCTGCCAACTTTGATTATGAAGGAAGGCCACACACATCCAAGTAACAAGACAAAAGGAACTTGTACCATGACACCATGGAAAAACAGATTTACAGAAATTTCATGTGAGGTGAACAGATTCCTATATAGTTTAAGCTACTCTTAGTTGGAGTTTTCTGTCAATTGTTGCTGAATCTAATCTTAACCAGATTGGGAAAAACAGAGGCGGCAGTGTGTGCAAAAGTCCTGAGGAACTGTTTCCCGAATCAAAAGACCAGTTCAAGAGAAAATTAGCAAGAAAGGGAAGAAATACTACAAGAGGACTACACACTGATGACATACACTGGGGATATAAACTAAGTCCAGAACACCATGGTAACAGGAAAGCAATGGGAAGTCCCCTAAGAATCAGGAAAGTGGTAGAATATAATGTACTTTCTAAGGATTCGCTTGGGTTATCCTGTGGGAAATGGAGAAAGACAGGCAAGAGAGTATACAGGGAAGCCATTAAAAAGGCTATTGTAGTTATCAAAGAAAGAAATGACTGAGCACAGATTAAGGTGGAGGCAAAGAACATAAAGTGGAATATATGGATTAGAGGTGGGCAAGTTTCTTTCAGAGCCCTGATTCTCTCTTCTGGAAGACTGGGATACTAACACGTTTTCTCATAACACTTCTGTCACACTTAATAATGTATGTAAAGTGATTAGAAGCATCCTTGGTAGAGAGCTAAATTAAGGTTATCTATTGCTATCTATTAAAATGATCATCTTGGAAGTAGAAGTAACAGGACTTATTAACAGCTTTTGTAAAATTATGATCTACTATGTGCTGGGCACTTATCAGGTATTGTATCAGCCTCTAGGTAGAGTCTAGTGGAGTAAGGGCCATTAATTTTACTCTATATCACAGTTTCAGAGTGCATAATCAGAATTTTACTGACATGTTTATTACATTAACTTTTTGAACTATAGCAGGTATGAAGTTTATTACTCATCTCTCAGAGACAAAGAGAGGAGATAAATTATATATATATATATTTATTTATTTATTTATTTATTTATTTATTTATTTATTTCTGTAAGTCTAATCTCTAAATTAAATCCCTTATGAATCTCCCCTCATGACCAGCAAGAAATTCAATCTCATTAGGATTTGTAGAGCCCTTCTCTAAGGTTATGTAAGAGCTCCAGGGTCTTATTTATTCCAAAACGTTCAACAAGGACCTTTCATCAGTCTACACTGGAAAAGTCCTATGGTCAATATGAAGCAGAGAACACTGCTGTTTCATTGGGCATCTTGGGCACCATGACCCTTGCCAAGTAAGGAAATCAGGTCCCTGGTAAGCAGCTTTCAATCCCATAGGAGTCTCTGCTACCTCCCTGGGTGCTGCATGGAAACAGACTGCTGAATCCTACACATGAGGTGTCCCATATATTTTGAGGACTTTTTCTCAGTTCCTGAGAAGTATCTCTGGACAACCCTTCTTAGCCCCTCTAGCAAACACCACAGTCGATTTCCTCCCTGGGCTCACCTTTCAAAAAACACTACTATTCTTTTTTACTTATATTTAGTTTATGCATAAAAACCACCACCAATTCCTAATTGGGGATTCAGATCAATACTGTGGGAGCAGGAAGTGGAGGCTTTTTGATCATTCACCATGTGACAAATGGCTTCATCTATGAACTTATGGACTCGTTAAACAGAGCACCTTGGTAAACAGGTTCTAGCAAATCCTAGGTCCTTTTACACCTAGGAGATCATTTATGTAGGGTTACAAAAGAGAGAGGAGAAAAGCATAGGAGGTACTTTTTACTCCTTATATCTTGCACCGTATCATGGGACTATACCCATGCTTGCCCCCTTGTCATATAGGTGGACTTCATTCATTTGATAACCTATCAGTGTCCCAGGTAAGGAAAAGAAACGTTGTAATAGAAGTCATTCCTGCCAGTATGGATAATAAAAGATGAAGACTGGTTATTTCTTGCCAAGAAGCACTGACCAGGCCATGTTCACAAAGTTTGATGAAATAAAAATCTTATTTCTATTTTTTTTTTGTCCTAAGAATGGGTTAAGGGGGTAGGAATTTCTATTTATCGTACAAATCATTGAAACAATTCAAACAAAGAGATCTTGTAACAGAGCCCCGAGAGCCAATGGAAGTAATATTGGATGATTATGTAATGCTGTCTTTAATGGAAAATAAAAATTGCTACAAACCCATCTGATAGATGGCTCTTAGGGTTTTGAACCTTCTTAAAATACAGTCTGTGCTTTATGAAAACAATAAGCAGAAGGGAGTTTTCCCCTAATATTTGGCCAAGGATTCCCCTAAAACACACATCTAGAACCCCACAACTCTGTTAACTCAGATACTATCAAGCCATTCTCCCTCCCTTACATCCTGCTTACTCAGACCCCAAGAGCAGTTTGGTCTCTGTCCCAATAGGTCACAGAAGCAGCTCTCACAAAGGTAAATAGTTTTTAATCCTCCTTAATGGACATAAACAACAAAGCTCTTTATTTTCCCTGGGAAGGAGAAGATGGTATAAGAGCAGCTCACACCTTCACTCAATTCTGTAAACAACCTAAATGTCTATTGACAGGAGAATGGATAAATAAAATATAGCATATCCATGTAATTGTTTACATAGCTGTGAAAATGGAGTAACTTATCAACCCAAGTAAATCTCAAAAATCATTATTTTTGAGGAAAAAGGCACATTGCAAAAAGTAGCTCACAGTGTTGACTACATTATAGAAGCATGCAAAATACTGTTTAGCAAGTCATTCAGTTAGAATAAAAATATTAAGATCTTCATTGGAGTGAAAAAAATGCAAAAAAAATGATGCTGGTACCTCAGAGGTAGGAAAATGTGATTATGATGAAGTGCTTTGATTGTATTGTTATGTGACATGTACATGTATTTTAATTAGATTCTCTCTCCTGTTCAGCATGTTCAAAATAATACAGGAAACAATTAAAATTTAAACCTCTTTCCTGGAGGTGAGGAAAAGGGTTAGGTGAGGAGAGGTTGGTGCTATTACGTTCCTTCTTCATATTACACACGCTGTTGTATTCATTGTTCTTTACACCATAACTAGACAAAATAAGCTGGGCTATGCTTCACTAACAAATCCCAAAATGTTTATCGCATAACTAGACAAAAGTTCAGTTTTCATTTTTGCAGAGCAGCTGGCTTCCTTGAGGTGGCTCCACATTCCAGATGGCTTCATCTCAACACAGATTTATACAATTACCACAACTAAGTAAGAAAGCAGGAATAATTCATCACGCAAGGAATCTCAAGTGCTTCTAAGCATGGCCAAATGCCACATACCATCCCTCATTTTAAGGGGCTGTTTCTTAGCCTGTATCATCCTTCCCTAAAGAAGAAGAACCTGAGTCAAGGGCATGCCTGTAAATCATTTTGTAAAGTAATCCTAGAAACAGGAGGAGAAAGGATAGAGAAATACAGGGAAGGAGGAAAAGGCAATTCTAGGGTTTATTGGCAAGCAGAGTCTCTCTCAGGCTGTTGTCCTTCAAAGTCTCACAGGAGCCATAGAAGATGTATCTGAGAATTGCCTTTTTGAGTGATTTTGAAGTATTTGTTCATATTCTTCTAACCTTGTTGGCCAAGAATTGTCCCCATGTAGTAACCAACACTCTCTCATTGGAGTATTTGTCAAAATGGCTGAGCTGGTTCTTGCGAATGTTCTACACTGCTTCACAGAAAAACACCAGGGCAAACAGCAAGAGATATGTAGTACAGTTGAAGCCAGTTGCCATCAAGTTACACCTCTAAGTAGTGGACTACCACAATAATAGCTGGAATAGGAAGTGTGCTGAAAGATGGGTAGTCATCCAATAGTCAGTCTACCACTTACACCACTCAGATCTACTTGTGCCCTACATCAAATCCAATAGGTCACAGAGAAACAACCTACTGTCCTCACTGCTGTAACTCATCTTAAGTCTAACACTGATATTTCTCTTCACCACACATTTTAGATTTCCCTAATTCTTGGACAACCATTCAGGATCTCCAGATTTCTCCTCTAGTGAGATAATATAGACCTCTGTGAGAAGTCAAAGGCTTCAGCTACTTCATGTGGTTTAACCATGTTTGCTGCAATTACCTATCTATAGTCATGACTAGGCATAGAAGTACCAAGATACTCTCCTAGATTTTAGATGTATTTCTTGTCCCCAGATGTTATATACTGGGGACATATTATGATAGAGATGTATGATAGATATGTTCAGGATCAACCACCCCACCCATACAGTAACTCCTTTCATGGTTCAACAGCATTGAGTTAAAAGGAGGAACATCAAAAACTAATGATGTAATGTATGGTGACTAACATAATATAATAAAAAAAAAGTTAAAATCAGGAAACAGTAGTGGGGCTTCAGTCAATTTGAACCCTTACCTCTGGTAGAAATATTTCCCTGGTGGGATCCAGGATCTCTATTCTAGCAGTCAAGGGAAAGGAAGCACAAATTCCAAAAGAGAGTCACTTGGCATAATATAAAGAGGGGCCAACCCTTCCTATAAACTTTGGTTCCCATTTCTATATGTTTTAGTTATTGAGGACATATGTAAACCACTCTTTTAATGTGTATAATGCATTCTGAAGGACAACCCACAATCCAGTGGTGTGCTGTAAGCTGGCTTCTTCTCAAAGTCATCTTTTGCTCTGGGCCCCATTCAAATGTAGCCTACTTTCAAGTCACTAATAAATGAATCAAAAACGTTTAATAGAAATAAATAATAAGAAATAAATAGAAATAAATAATATTTCTTAAATATTGTACACATCTTAGTACATTATGAAGGTTATATAACAGATGAAAAAAGAAAGTTAATAGCAAGGGAAATGGTAAGTGTTTTCTCTTACTATTAGTACCCTCTCACCTCACCAAAAAAAGGGGTTGCTTCATCTAGTGTTTATACACTTTGGGGTTATTCCCTGTTGTTCTATATGCTGCACAATCCCTGTGTGCTTTTATTTTTTTGTTTCCCAGAGCTGTTCTTTTTCTGTGATTAAGTTAGAAATATTTTTTATTGACTCCACGGTAAAAATGAACACAGCAGAATCTCAAGTCTAATTCTCCTGGGTATTCAGTGACTTTTTTTAATAAAAAACATATGAAGCTTTAAGAAACAAATGGTATTGGGATGGGCTGCTCATTATAAAACAATTTGCCTTGGGTTATAGTGGCTCAAACGTCCTTAAAATTATATAATTGTATCTACCAGAAGACTGCATACCAGAATAGATATGCCACACACAATTTTTATTTCTTTTTAAGTAGGCTCCATGCCCAGCATGGAGCCCAACACAGGGCTTGAACTCACAAGCCTGAGATAATGACCAGAGCTGAAATCAAGAGTCAGATGCTTAACTGACTAAGCCACTCAGGCGCCCTGCCACACACAATTTAAAAAGACATGGACTCCTCAGGTTTCACCCAGTGTAAATTATCTGCATGAAGAGGGTTCACTAAAAACTTTTACATCAGAAAGCAATTGCCACTACCTAACAAGTAACTATTTATTAAAATATAATTATCATCTTTTCTATCCCACTAGAATTACATTCCATGAAGGCAAATATTTTCGTCTGCATTTTCATTATCTTACCCCAATGTTTAGAACAGTGCCTAGATCAATAAAAGTTTCTTTGAATGAAGTAATATGTTACTAATGCTAGTCAAATTACTATAATTAATATAACAGTATGTTAGAAACAGTGGGTTACTACTATTATGCCACATGACTACAGGTTAAGCAGAGTTAGGTGTTTTTAGTTTTTTTTAAGGTGGGCTTTTTTTAATTTCTTTCTCTAACTTGTTATATCAGTTAATGTCTGTAGAATCAAAAATTTAAACACTTCTTATAAATTAGCCATGACTGAAAAAATGACATATTCTAAAAAACAGAAGTAATAACATGTGTTTTGAATTCAAATGTTTAGGTTTGGCCAGATGTCTTAATTTTTCTACATTTCTGTTATCATTAAACTCATATTACTGTATTAATCAAGGTTATTAGCAACGCTTGCACACAACTCTGTGTCCATAACAAAGTTCATACTCTTTGCACTGTTCTAAGAGATTGCTTACTCCATCAGGAGAAAGCTATCTACCTTATCTATCAATGGTGATGATCTGGACTAATTCAATTAGCGAGAAACACTAGTCTGGAGTCAGGTTTTGTATTTTAATCTCAAAGAATTTCAAGTACCATTGGTACTCTAAGCCTCAGCTTTCTTATTTGTAAAATTATTTTATAATCTTCTAACTACCAATGCATAAATGGTCCAGAGCAAATGAAATAAGAAGTATAGGAAAGTGATTTACAAGCTGTAAAGCAATTGAAGTATATGATATGGCTGGTATCAGTACTCATCTACAGTCACTCATATGTCAAAGTTTTTATCTATCTATTTATTTATGTATTTATTTTAAGATTTATTTATTTGACATAGAAAGAGAGCACAAGCAGTGGGAGCAGCAGCCCGAGGGAGAGGGAGAAGCAGACTCCCCGCCGAGCAGGGAGCCCGATGCGGGACTCGATCCCGGGACTCCAGGATCATGACCTGAGTCGAAGGCAGGCGCTTAACCAACTGAGCCACCCAGTTGCTCCAGAGTTGCTTTTCTGTTGTTGTTTTTGATTTTTTTTTTTGGTTGTTTCTTTTTTACAAGCTATGATTTTACACCATACGAGCTATGATTTTACACCAAATTTTATTTGTGGGAAAGCAGTAGAGTCCTGATATCTGAAGAGGACAAAAAAATAGAATAACAGAAATAGCCAGTGTTTGTATCCCGCATATCCCTTTAATTGGACTCCTTTTTCAGAGCACATCTTGTATAGAATTCACATGGCAGTACTTTGAATAAAGCAGAACAGGGAGAAATAGGTAATTTATCACCATTCATTACACATTACCCTGTTGAAAGTCTCCATATTTGAAGTGACAATCAGAAGTGAACTTTCTAATAGGTAATCAGATGTCTTCCTTTAAAAAAAAAAAATTTGGTTCAAAAATAGACTGAGAATAAATTTCTGTTACCAGGAAACTTTTCTTTGCTAGTTCCTTTTATCCTCAACCAAATTAGAGTTTATGTATGACATCAAACTGAGTTCATCAGGTCTTTCTGTCTTAGTCCCCCATTTGAGTATTCCAAATGGTGGTTTGACTAAACTGGGCAGCAATTTGGCTGCTATCCAATCGATTCAATCAAAAGGATGTCTGAACAGCACTAATTAAACTCTGGGATATCAAGAATGAGAAAACCAATGTGAAAACAACTTAAAGGTTCTGTACGTTTTGATTTTTTAATTCCCTATAACATCACAAGTGTTGATGAGACTATCCTAAGGGTCTTGTTTTTCTGTTAAAGAACATATTGACCTAACCTGATCAGTGTAGGCACAGCTCTATGCAGAATGCCAATATGATCTTGCATGTGAATAATGCTAGAAGGTAAATATCAAGAGAATAAAAATATTAAGCTCAAAGTCTAAATAAACATTAATTGCAATAATTAAAAGCACTGGAGAACCTAAGACTTTAAAACAATGAAGTATTTATTGGAATAGGTAAGAGTGAAAAATAAAATAATAAGTGTATGGAGCTATTAGAATAAAGGCTTATATCCAATACTTAGTCAAGACAAATAAAATCTACTTTCCAAAGAAATAAAGGCATTATTCAAGACTGACTACAATTAAGTCAATTAGCTCAAAAAAATAGATGTTTTCCTCACTTCTACAAATTTAAAATTAAGTTGGTATTTTCAAACACTTAGTTTTTCTAATACTAAGATTAATTTTCATCTCAAAATCAACTTTGAGAACAGGTAAAAAGAAGAAACTACCATGAAGTTATAGGAAAGCAGAATACAAATATTTAAAAATTAAAGACTAGTCATTTAAAAATATGACTGTGATATTCTTAAATAATTATTGTCAACATTTATAGGCAGAGCTTTTATATTTTAGGTATTTGTAATTCTGTTTATGTATCAAGAGTATATCCTCTTCCAGGTATGAAGGAATAACAGGAAAATCAAATACCACGCTAGAATTCCTGCTGTAAGAAACCATTAATGAGGTACCTGCTTTCAGGCATTAGACAACAGTTAAATTTGAATCCCTCTGAATGAGGAACCTCAGAAGCTAAGCCCCAAGGTCACCCTGGCTTTCTATTTGTAGAAAATGCGCTGACCTCAACTGCAACAAGCTGCAATCCATGCAGAGCACAGTGGCCCCACTGAACGGAGGAATTTGCAGCATAGGGTATGGGGTGAGGGAGGAGAATATGCATGGTAGTAGGAAATGTGCTTAGGAGACAATGAGCTTCCCATTTGATCTAGGACAAAGACTGGGCTGTGCCTGCAGAGCGCAAAGACATATAAGCCTTGCTTATGCATAATTTTTCTTTTTGACACTACCTTTATTAAAATAAAATTCACATACCATATAATGCATCTATTTAAAATATTAATCTATCCACAGATACATGCAATCATCAGCACTGTCAATTTTAGAAATTTTTCATCCCCTCAAAAAGAAATTCCAGAACCCCTGGGTGGCTCAGTTGGTTAAGCGACCGACCCTTGGTTTCAACTCAGGTCATGATCTTGGGGTTGTGGGATCAAGCCCAGCATTGGGCTCCACACTCAGTGGAGAGTCTGCTTAAGATTCTCTTTCTCCTCGCTCTCTTCCATGTGTGTGCATGTGCACTCGCTCTCTAAAATAAGTAAATCTTTAAAAAAAAAAAAGGAAAGAAAGGCTATACCCTTTAGCTATCACCCCACTGATTCCCCCATTTCCCTTAACCTAGGCAACCACTAAGCTACTTTGTCTCCATAGCTTGGCTTATTCTAGATATTTCACATGAATAGAATCATGTAATAGGTGGTCACTTTGCATAATGGTTTCGAGGTTCATCCATGTTAAACATGTATCCTTACTTCATTCCCAGTATTCTATACAGATATATTACATTTTGTTTATCCATTCATCAACTGATGGGCAATTAGGTTGTTTGTACCATTTGGCTATTATGAGTTGTGCTGCTATAAACGTTTGTTTAAAAGTTTTTGTGTAGACATAAAGTTTCATTTCTCTTGGGAAGAAATCTAGGAGTGGAGCTGTTGGATCACATAGTAACTATATTTAACCATTTGAGGAATTTCCAGACCATTTTTCAAAGTGACTGCATCATTTTATATCCCCCACAATCAGTTTTTGAGGGTTTTAATTTCTCCACATTCTCAACACATTATCCAACTTTGAGATTGTAGTCATCCAAGTGGGTATGAAGTGGTGCCTCATTGTGGTTTTGGTTTGCATCTCCCTGATGACTAATGAGGTCAAGCATCTTTTATGTGTTTTTTGTCAGCTTATATACCTTCCTTGGAGAAATGTCTATTCAGATCCTTTACCCCCCCTTTTTTTTTATATTCAGTTGTCTTTTTATTGTTGAGTTGTAAGAGTTCTATATATTTTGGTTACAAGACCCTTATCATATAATTTGCAAATATTTTCTCCTACTCTAAGGGTTGTCTTTTCAAGCTCTTGGTAAAAACCTTTGTCCTACAAAGGACGCTAGTTTTGATGAAGTCCATTTATCTGTTTTCTCTTTTGTTATTTATCATCCTGGTGTCATATCTAGGAATCCATTGTCATGAAGATTACCCCTATACTTTCTCCTAAGAAATCAAGAGTGAAATAGAGCTGAGCACTCAGTGGCAGGAGCAGACATCAGGCCCAGGTCACCTTGGTGTGCCACTCTTGTCCTTGAGCTCCTACCCACAAACCACAGCAAGGGCAGTTAGGGCTCAAGTTTTCTCAGTGATGGCATGGCCAAGGTTGAATCTATATCCCATGAGCAGGAGCTGGGCAGAAAAGGGGCACTTACTTTTCAGCCACACTCACCTGGAGCTTAGCCTCAATAACAGGTAGATAAAGGTAGGAGGAGAAATGCTGGCATCCTGGCCCTCTGGTGGGTAGCCCTACCAACTGAGAGATGAGGGAAAAGGGAGTCCTGTGTACTTATACTTGTCTTGCTGAGCTGGGAGTAAGGAGTGAGTGGGTCTTGTTTTAAATACCACAGACGGTCCAAGTTTAGAGATACCCTACGGCCCAGCAATTGCACTACTGGGTATTTACCCCAAAGATACAAATGTAGTGATCTGAAGGGGCACGTGCACCCCAATGTTTATAGCAGCAATATCCACAATAGCCAAACTATGGAAAGAGCCTAGATGTCCATCAACGGAAGAATGGATAAAGATGTGGTGTGTATATATACAATGGAATATTATGCAGCAATCAAAAAATGAAATCTTGCCTTTTGCAATGACGTGGATGGAACTAGAGGGTATTATGCTAAGCGAAATAAGTTAATCAGAGAAAGACAATTATCATTTGATCTCACTGATATGTTGAATTTGAGAAACAAGGCAGAGAATCATAGGGGGAGGAAAAAATGAAACAAGACGAAACCAGAGAGGGAGACAAACCATAAGAGACTCTTAATCTCAGGAAACAAACTGAAGGTTGCTGGAGTGGAGGGGGCTGGCAGGGATGGGGTGGCTGGGTGATGCACACTGGGGAGGGTATGTGCTATGGTGAGTGCTGTGAATTGTGTAAGACTGATGACTCACAGACCTGTACCCCTGAAACAAATAATACCTTATATGTTAATAAAAAATATATAAGCTGCTTTCTAGTCTTTGTCTACTGAACAGTATGCAAGGGCCATCTCAAAGTTGGTTTCTAGTGACTGATTTTTATCTGGATTATCGGTGACATTTTTCGGTTTCTTTTCATATGTAGTAACTTTTTCATTGAATACTGGACACTATTGAATGTTATTTAAAAAAAAAACACTGCATTCCATTATATTCCTATAAAGATTTGACTTTTTTTCAGTTGGCACTTCAATTATTGGACAACTTCATCTTAAACTTGCGTGAGCTTAATTTTGCCTTTCCTTAGGGTGGATGAGTGAAAAGCACAAAGTGTTTCCCAAGCCCCTGTAACTTGGAGGGACTGAACCCCTCTAAATGCTGTCTTTTATTGCTCTTGTAAGGACTTGGATATTAGGCTCTGTACAGGTGGATCTAGAGTAGATCTTACTCTCCAATGAGGTCTACATGTCTAGAGTGTAGTCTGTTTAGCATCTTAGCTGGATGTTTTGTTGATGTTTAAAAAGGTGGTGATGAAGCCTTTCCACTAGTCAG
Source organism: Zalophus californianus (assembly GCF_009762305.2). NCBI lineage: Eukaryota > Metazoa > Chordata > Mammalia > Carnivora > Otariidae > Zalophus > Zalophus californianus. The sequence goes on along the minus strand of NC_045596.1, from coordinate 57,161,296 downwards.
GTGTGGGACCTGGAAGGTTCTAGCACTGCTTGACCTCTCTTCTCTTTTCCCTTCTCAACACAGTAACCACATTTTGGTAAGCCTCATACATTCTTTTTTTAATGGCAAAATTACTGAGATGTAATTTAAATGCCATAATGTTCATCTGATTAAGGTATAAGATTGAATGGTTTTTAGTATAGTCAGGCAACCATCACCATATCCAATTTTAGAACATTTTCATCATCCCAAAAAAGAAACCTTGTAGTTCCTTTGGCATGATAGTATGAGGAACACCATGGACTTGCTCCCCCAGGGAAACTAGTGAAAGTCTCTGGAAATGGTTCTAAGGGTATATAACAAATGAAGAAACATTTTTTTTTTCCCAAGAAAATCTAAACTTGGTAAGGTAGCTCTATTTTCAACTTTTTGAGGAATCTTCATACTGTTTTCCAGAGTGGCTGCACCAGCTTGCATTCCCACCAACAGTGTAGGATGGTTCCCCTTTCTCCACATCCTCACCAACTTCTGTTGTTTCCTGACTTGTTAATTTTAGCCATTCTGACTGGTGTGAGGTGGTATATCATTGTGGTTTTGATTTGTATTTCCCTGACGCCGAGTGATGTTGAGCACTTTTTCATGTGTCCGTTGGCCATTTGGATGTCTTCTTCACAGAAATATCTTCATGTCTTCTGCCCATTTCTTGATTGGATTATTTGTTCTTTGGCTGTTGAGTTTGATAAGTTCTTTATGGATTTTGGATACTAGCCCTTTATCTGATGTGTCATTTGCAAATATCGTCTCCCATTCTGTGGGTTGTCTTTTGGTTTTGTTGACTATTTACTTTGCTTTGCAAAACCTTTTTATATTGATGAAGTCCCAATAGTTCATTTTTACCCTTGCTTCCCTTGCCTTTGGCGACATTTCTAGGAAGAAGTTACTACGGCTGAGGTCGAAGAGGTTGCTGCCTGTGTTCTCCTCTAGGATTTTGATGGATTCCTCTCTCACATTGAGGTCTTTCATCCATTTTGAGTCTATTTTTTGTGTGTGGTGTGAGGAAATGGTCCAGTTTCATTCTGCTGCATGTGACTGTCCAATTTTCCCAAAACCATTTGTTGAAGAGACTTTTTTCCATTGGACACTCTTTCCTGCTTTGTCGAAGATTACTTGACCATAGAGTCAAGGGTCCATTTCTGGGCTCTCTGTTCTATGTTTCTGTTTTTGTGCCAGTACCGTACTGTCTTGATGATTACAGCTTTGTAATAGAGCTTGAAGTCTGGAATTGTGATGCCACCAGATTTGCTTTTCTTTTTCAACATTCCTCTGGCTATTTGGGGTCTTTTCTGGTTCCATACAAATTTCAGGATTATTTGTTCCATTTCTTTGAAAAAAGTTCATGTTATTTTAATAGGGATTGCATTAAATGTGTATATTGCTCTAGGTAGCATAGACATTTTCACAATATTTGTTCTTCCAATCCATGAGCATGGAATGTTTTTTCCATTTCTTTGTGTCTTCCTCACTTTCTTTCATGAGTATTCTATAGTTCCCTGAGTACAGGTTCTTTGCCTCTTTGGTTAGATTTATTCCTAGGTAGCTTATGGTTTTGGGTGCAATTGTAAATGAGATCGACTCCTTAATTTCCCCTCTGTCTTGTTAGTGTATAGAAATGCAACTGATTTTTGTGCATTGATTTTATATCCTGCCCCTTTACTGAATTCCTGTATGAGTTCTAGCAGTTTTGGGGTGGACTCTTTTGGGTTTCCCACATAAAGTATCATATCATCTGCAAAGAGTGAGAGTTTCATTTCTTCTTTGCCGATTCAGATGCGTTTTATTTTCATTGTCTGATTGCTTAGGCTAGGAGTTCTAGTACTACATTGAGTTGCAGTGGTGAGATTGGACATCCCTGCCGTGTTCCTGATCTTAGGAGAAAAGGCCTCAATTTTTCCCCATTGAGAATGATATTCACTGTGAGTTTTTCATAGATGGCCTTTTTTTTTTTTTTTTTTGGCTGGGTACAGTATACCTTATTGATGGTACATGACAAGGTAGGGCTCCCCAAGCCCCTCCCCTTCTTCAGGGGGTCTGGGATGGAAACGGTGGAGGTCAGGAGATTCTCAGTGTTTTGAGGGATAAGTTGGGGCAGGGACTCCCCAGCAGCTGAGGGCCTCTCTCTTCCTCTTGCTCTCACTGGGGCTGGTGGTCCAGGGGGCTCTTACTCCTTGGAGGCCACGTGGACCATAAGGTCCACCACCCGGTTGCTGTAGCCAAATTCATTGTCATACTAGGAAATGAGTTTGACAAAGTGGTCCTTGAGAGCAATGCCAGCCCCAACATCGAAGGTGGAGGAGGGGGTGTCACTGTTAAAGTCACAGGAGACAACCTGGTCCTCAGTGTACCCCAGTATGCCCTTGAGGGGGCCCTCTGATGCCTGCTTCACCACCTTCTTGATGTCATCATATTTGGCAGCTTTCTCCAGGCAGCAGGTCAGATCCAGGATGGACACATTGGGGGTGGGGATACAGAAGGCCATGCCAGTGAGCTTCCTGTTCAGCTCAGGGATGACCTTGCCAACAGCCTTGGCAGTGCCAGTGGAAGCAGGGATGATGTTCTGGGCAGCCCCTCAGCCATCGTGCCACAGCTCCCCAGACGGGCCATCCACGGTCTTCTGGGTGGCAGTGATGGCATGGTCGGTGGTCATGAGTCTCTCCACGATGCCGAAGTTGTCATGGATAACCTTAGCCAGAGGAGCCAAGCAGTTGGTGGTGCAGGAGGCCTTGCTGACAATCTTGAGGGAGTTGTCATACTTCTCATGGTTCACACCCATCACGAACATGGGGGCATCAGCAGAGGGAGCAGAGATGATGACCTTCTTGGCACCGCCCTTCAAGTGAGGCCCAGCCTTCTCCATGGTGGTGAAGACCCCAGTGGACTCCACAACATACTCAGCACCAGCATCACCCCATTTGATGTTGGTGGGATCTTGCTCCTGGAAGATGGAGATGAACTTTGCATTGATGACAAGCTTCCCGTTCTCAGCTTTGACTGTGCTGTGGAATTTGCCATGGGTGGAATCATACTGGAACGTGTAGACCATGTAGTTGAGGTCAATGAAGGGGTCATTGATGGCAACAATATCCACTTTGCCAAAGTTAAAAGCAGCCCTGGTGACCAGGCGCCCAATACGGCCAAATCTGTTCACTCCGACCTTCACCATCGTGTCTTGGGGACATGGCTGGCACTGCACCAGAAGATGCAACTGTCTGTCAAACGGGGAGGAGCAGAGAGCCTCATAGATGGCTTTTACAATATTGAGTTATGTACACTCTATCCCTACACTCTGAAGAGTTTTAATCAAGAAAGGATGCTGTACTTTGTCAAATACTTTTTCTGCATCTATTGAGAGTATCATATAGTTCTTATTCTTTCTTTTATTAACGTATTGTATCACACTGATTGATTTGGGGGTGTTGAACCAACCTTGCAGCCCAGGGATAAATCCCACTTGGTCGTGGTGAATAATCCTTTTAATGTACTGTTGGATCCTATTGGCTAGTATCTTGGTGAGAATTTTTGCATCCATCTTCATCAGGGATATTGGTCTGTAATTCTTTTTGATGGTGTCTTTGGTTTTAGGATCAAGGCAATGGTGGCCTCATAAAACGAGATTGGAAGTTTTCCTTCCATTTCTATTTTTTGGAACAGTTTCAGAAGAATAGGTATTAATTCTTCTTTAAATGTTTGGTAGAATTCCCCTGGGAAGCCATCTGGTCCTGGGCTCTTGTTTGTTGGGAGGTTTTTGATTATTGCTTCAATTTCCTTACTGGTTATGGGTCTGTTCAGGTTTTCTATTTCTTCCTGGTTCAGTTATGGTAGTTTATACATCTCTAAGAATGTATCCATTTCTTCCAGATTGTCTAATTTGCTGGCGTATGGTTTCTCATAATATGCTCTTATAATTGTTTGTATTTCTTTGGTGTTGGTGGTGAACTCTCCTTCTTCATTCATGATTTTATTTACTTGGGTCTTTTCTCTTTTCCTTTTGATAAGTCTGGCCAGGGGTTTATCAATCTTGTTAATTCTTTCAAAGAACCAGCTCCTAGTTTCTTTGATCTGTTCTGTTCTTTTGGTTTCTATTTCATTGATTTCTGCTCTGATCTTTATTATTTCTCTTCTCCTGCTGGGTTTAGGCTTTATTTGCTGTTCTTTCTCCAGCTTCTTTAGGTATAGGATTAGGTTGTGTATTTGAGACCTTTGTTTCTTGAGAAAGGCTTATATTGCTATATACTTTCCTCTTAAGACTGCCTTTGCTGCATCCCAAAGATTTTGAACAATTTTGTTTTCATTTTCATTGGTTTCCGTGAATTTTTTTAATTCTTCTTTAATTTCCTGGTTGACCGATTCATTCTTCAGTAGGATGCTCTTTAGCCTCCATGTATTTGAGTTCTTTCCGACTTTCCTCTTGTGATTGAGTTCCAGTTTCAAAACATTGTGGTCTGAAAATATGCAGGGAATGATCCCAATCTTTTGGTACTGGTTGAGACCTGATTTGTGACCTAGGATGTGATCTATTCTGGAGAATGTTCCATGGGCACTAGAGAAGAATGTGTATTCTGTTGCTTTGGGATGGAGTATCCTGAATATATCTGTGAAGTCCATTTGGTCCAGTGTGTCATTTAAAGCCCTTATTTCCTTGTTGATTTTTTGCTTAGATGATCTAACCATTTTGGTGAGGAGGGTGTTAAAGTCCCCTACTATTATTGTATTATTGTCGATGTGTTCCTTTGATCATGTTAGGGGCATAAATATTTATAATTGTTAGACCTTCTTCTTGGATAGATCCTTTAAGTATGATGTAGTGTCCTTCCTCATCTCTTATTATAGTCTTTGGTTTAAAATCTAATTTGTCTGATATAAAGATTACACCCCAGATTTCTTTTGATGTCCATTAGCATGGTAAATGGTTTTCCACCCCCTCACTTTAAATCTGGAGGTGTCTTTGGGTCTAAAATCAGTCTCTTTCAGACAGCGTATCAATGGGTCTTGGTTTTTTTTGTTTGTTTGTTTGTTTTAAAGATTTTATTTATTTATTTGACAGAGAGAGAGAGAGTGAGAGAGAGAACACAAGCAGGGGGAGTGGGAGAGGGAGAAGCAGGCTTCCCGCTGAGCAGAGACCCCGATGTGGGGCTCACTCCCAGGACCCTGGGATCATGACCTGAGCCAAAGGCAGACACTCAATGACTGAGCCACCCAGGCACCCCTGGGTCTTGTTTTTTTAATCCAATCTGATACCCTGTGTCTTTTCATTGGGGCACTTAGCCCATTTACATTCAGGGTAACTATTGAAAGATATGAATTTAGTGATATTGTATTGCCTATAAGGTGATTGTTACTGTGTATTGTCTCTGTTCCTTTCGGGTCTGTTACTTTTAGGCTCTTTCTTTGCTTAGAGGACCCCTTTCAATGTTTCTTGTAGGGATGGTTTAGTGATCACAAATTCTTTTAGTTTTTGTTTGTCCCACAGCAGCTTATATTAATATGAAGGAAGATTTAAAGAATATGCTTAAAGAAAAACAAATATGGTCTTAAGTAAACAAAGAAACTTAGTAGCAAAATAGAAACTATAAAAAGATAGAAATTTTAAAACTAAAAAAAAAAAATGCCAAATTCTTTGAATGAGATTGGAGATAAAAGAATAATGAGTTTGAGGCTAATGAATTGGAATTATCCAAACTGAGGAAGAGAGAGAACAAAGGTTAAAAAAGCTGACTAGAACCTCAGGGACATATGCTCTGGGTTAACATCAGATAGTCTAATATACCACTAGGAGTATGTGTAATTATACCCCCAAACAAAAGATTAGAGCAGAAAAGTCCTTCAAAAATAATGGTTGAACATTATTTGATGAATCTGATGAAAAACATTTGATGAAAAACCTTGCAGACAATCTGTTCAATGAAACCTTGAGATAGATGTAAAAAGAACCACACAGGGGACACCTGGGTGGCTCTGTCGGTTACACTGTCTGTCTTCAGCTTAGGTCATGATCCCAGGGTCCTGGGAAGGAGCCCCATGTTGGGCTCCCCACTCAGCAGGGAGTCTTCCTCTCCCTCTGCCTCCTCCTCTCGGCTCTTGCTCATGCTCTGGCTCTCTCTCTCTCTCTCTCCCTTTCTCTCTCTCTCTTAAATAAGTTAAAAAAAGGGGGGGGGAACCATGCTGTGCACAAAGGCTAGAGAAAACCAAAGACAAAGCACTAATACTGAAAGCAATCAGACACACCATATACCTGAGAGCAGTAAAAACTACCACTAACTACTTGTAAGAAGTTAATGAGAAAACATGTTTAAAGTGCTAAATAAGCCAAGAAGAATAACTTAGAAAGGTTTATAAAACATGAACAAATACAAAAATAGTACAAAGGGTGGTATGGGTAAATGGTATTATACTGTGTAAGTTTTAAATGTATGAAATGGAAAGTGAAAATATGAAATGAGAAGTGGGAAAGTGGGAAATACAACCTATCAGATGTAAAATGGGAAGTGTGAAGTGTCAGATGTAAAACCAATAAGCTTTGATATATTAAAGATAATGTTAGTCCTAGAGCAACCACTAAAAAATAGTTAAAAAGCTGAATGATAAAAATATTCAATTGACATGAAAGAGGCAAGAACAGAATATCAAAGAGAAAAATGGAAAAGCATTCAAGCACATGAAACAAATAAGATGGTAGATTCAAATTCAATCATATCAATAACATAAATGAACTAAACACTCCAATTAAAAGAGAATATGTCTTAATTTTTAAAAAAAGATATAATTAAATGCCTTTTTCAAGAAAGTCACTTAAGTACAAAGACAAACAGTTTCAAAGTGAAAACATGGAAAAAGATAAACCATGTAAAAAGTATAAGAAACCTGTCATGGCTATATTAATATTAGACAAGCCAAAGTATTACATAAAGAAGGACACCGAGGAAGGGGTAATTTATCAGAAGTAATTATAAGTCTCTATGTATATAACACCAGTTCCAAAATTTAAGAAGCTAAAAAAGTACAGAAATGGAAAAAAAAAAAAAGGAAAGTTCTCAGAACTGGAGATGGTAATACCCTTGTTTTCTTGCCCTTTCCAACTTCTAGAGGATGCCTGCATTTTGGGGCTCATGTCCCCTTTCCATTTTGAAAGTCAACAATCACATCATTCCAGTCTGTACTTTCCTCCTCACATCTCTTATTAATCTTTTCTAAACTTCTACCTTATTCTTCCATGTTTAAGGGACTCTTGTGGTTCCATCGGGCCCACCCAGATAATCCAGGAAAACCTACATATTTTACGGAAGTCTGATTAACAGCCTTAATTCCCCCTTACCATGTAGAATAACCTGTTCACAGGTTCCAAGGATTAGGATGTGAACATTTTTGGGGTGGAGAGGTAGAGAAAAGAGCATTATAAGCATTCTGTGTTTTACTTTATTTTTAAAGATTTTATTTATCTGACAGAGAGAATGTGCATGCACAAGCATGGGGAGCAGGAGAGGGAGAAGCAGGCTCCCGCTGAGCAGGGAGCCCATCAACATAGGGCTCCATTCCAGGCCGCTGGAATCATGACCTGAGCCAAAGGCAGACGCTTAACTGACTGATCCAACCAGGCACACTCCCATAACTTGGTTTATTAAGCTTTGCTTTACTGAGCATCACAGATACTGTTTTTGGTTTTCTGTAAACACAAATTGAAGGTTTGTAGCAACCCTGCATCAAGCAAGTGTATCAGTACCATTTTTCAAACAGCATTTTCTCACTTTGTGTCTCTGTGCCACATTTTGGTAATTCTCATCATCACCAATTTCAAACTTTTCCATTATCATTATATTTGTTATGGTGAGCTATGATCAGTGATTATAACCTGCTGAAAGTTCAGATGGTGGTTAGCATTTTTTTTTTTAGCAATAAAGTATGTTTTAGTTAAGGTATGTACATTTTTTTAGATACAATGCTATTGTACACTTAACAGACTACACTATAATTTAACTTCCTATGCATTGGGAAACAATAATTTGACTTGTCTTCCTGTGATATTTGCATTACTGGGATATGGGTCTGGAACCAAACCTATAATATCTCAGAGGTATGCCTACATTCTGCCTATTATAATTAGTTTCTCAAAATTTCCTATTTCTTGACATTACAAACCCCCCCAAAAAAAGAAATTCATGAAAACCAAGATAATCTAATAGATTCTACTTGGGGAAAATATGTTACCTTTTATTTGTTACAATATGATCCTGGAAATGTTAAGCCCATGTAATCCAATTTAAATATGAATTTCATTTATTCAGATTCCCAGCCTTTTCTCTTTAGAGTCCTGCTTATTAGAGAATGGCTGGAAGGCAACATTAGAAGTCTTTAATGAACAGGCTACAAATATTAACACATATTCTATTCTTGAGGACTTCATTCTCTTCTCAGAAAGCATTAAAAAATGTGCAAAAGAAATATGTACATTTCAGTCACATCAATCTGTACTGTTCATGATGGATATTTTACTATAAATTGGCTTATTTTCTCATTCTTTCTTTTTTTTTTTAAAGATTTATTTCTTTTAGAGAGAGAAAGCAAGCACGAGCCAGAAGGGCAGAGGGAGAGAGAATCTCAAGCAGACCCCCCCCCCCCCGCCCCAGCACAGAGCCTGATGTGTGGGGCTCGATCTCACAACCCTGAGGTCAGGGCCTGAGCCAGAACCAAGAGTCAGATGCTTAACCGCCTAAGGCACCCAGGCGCCCTTTATTTCATCTTCTATTTTTATCCTCATTCTCTCATTTTCTCATTATCAACCCCTGCCTCCTTCACTCTAAATGATGCAAAAAATATGCTACTGCTGCAACGCTCTCCAAAAAGTAATTGCGGTTTTCAGACTCGGGCCTGTTTTCACAAATTATTTGGCGCCATTATTGGAAAATAGTTGAAAAAGAAGTGGCTATAAAGGGATTTCTTCTTAATGAACTGAACCTAGCCATCACTTTTTCTTAGGCATTCTTAGTTGGCAGTTCCCTAGTTAGGACTATAGCCGCGGCAGTTGTGACCACAGAATTCTTCATTCCATCAAGCAGGAGAGGTGCACAGAGTTGTAGCTACTTCTCTAAGGTTGAGGCAATCTCATATGAAATTTGTTCCTGAGTTTTTTTAAATTCCATTTTCTTTATGTTTGCTTTTCCAAGCAGAAGACAAAATTGATTGCTTCTAGTCTAAATAAGCATTTCTCTTAAATATCTGATGTTCTCTTCAGTGAGGTTTATTTCTTTATGAACATGTTCGGGGGAAAGTTATGATTATTTGCCAATGTATTTAAGACTTCTTAAGCCACAGCCTTAGCAGACAGAACCATGGTGGAAGTTAATTTATCTCTAATTTCAACTCAAATTTTCCTTTTAAAATAAATGAAGTCAACTTGCTTAATAAACCCATATGTATTTGTGAGATTTTCTAACTCCTGTACTCTGTTGAATATATAATAGCCTCTTGTTTAAAATACAAAATGAGTCATTTGTAGATTTGCATGAAAGTGCAAAATTTAAATGAATTGACTTGTTCATATTTTACCTGTATTTCAATGAGCAAAAACAAATTATAGAGTTCTATCATAGTCTTTAATTTCAAACACAGGGTTGACAACCTCACTAGATATTTAAATTGCTCCATTACACTATTATTGAAGATTTACAATGGTGAGTTTCTGTGCTAGCTGTTGGGAACACTTAGATGAATGAGTCTCAGCTAGAGTTAGAGCCCTGTGGGTGAACAGGGCACAGTGCAGGAAGACTTAGTGTAGCCTGAAAATCCATGTCTCTTGTGCACTCCAGAGTAGTAGATCCATGTGCCGACTCAGAGTTCCTCCTAACACAGCATCTTCCCCAAACTGTTTCCTCCAGTGTATCCTATCATAGAAAATGGCATTAATAGTCACCTACTTGCTTAGGCCAGAAACCTGGGGGCTTACCTCTGACTTTTTCTCCCTTCTAACATCTGGTCAATCACCCCTGATTCTATGTCCTAAACAGAGTCTCCCCATCCCGTTGCCAGTACCACAAGCCAAGCAACTGTCATGCCTTGCCTGGATTCCTGAAGCAACCTTCAAACTGACCTCTCTGTATCCACTGATCTCTTCTGCATTCTCCACATATTCACCACTCAACACATTTGCTATTTTGTTTTCATCATCTGTCTTCCTAACTAGATTAGAAGGTCCATGAGGACCCTAGAGGTCTGCATGCCATGGTAACACCAATAGCTTTGCATGATAACCTGGCAAAAAGTGGTGTGAATTAGATATATGTTAAATAAGTGAAAGTCTTCTTCTACTGAAAACTAAGAGAGCAGACACAAAATAGAGTAAGAGCTCTTTCAAGGAAAAGAATGGAAACAAAGACCTTTGGAAACCAGCAATGCCATGTGCTCAGTGAACCACAAGCAGTTCAGCTGTACTAAATTTTAATATGTGAGGCAAAGAGAACCTTACAGAGGTGCATAGGATATAGTCATGAACTTTAAACACAGGCAATTAACTAAAGGGTTATAAGTAGGGAGGCAATAATATGGTCTCATTTACATTTTAGATAAATGATAGCAACAGAGGGAAGATTGGCCTAACATGTTAGTTAGAAAGCCTTTAATTGCAAATGAGGGAATTGCAGCATGAATAAACTTAAATAAAAAGGGAGATTATAAGAATATTGGGATTTCTCATGGGAGTCGAGAACAGAAAAATGGGTGTCCTATAAAGAATACCCTGGGGGTGCCTGGGTGGCTCAGTCAGTTAAGCGACTGCTTTCAGCTCTGGTCATGATCCTGGAGTCCTGGGATCGAGTGCCGCATCGGGTTCCCTGCTCAGCAGGGAGCCTGCTTCTCCCTCTAACCCTGCCCCCTCTCATGTGCTCTCTCTCTCTCTCATTCTCGCTCTCTCAAATAAATAAATAAATCTTAAAAAAAAAAAAAAAGAATACCCTGCAGGAAAAACAGAGGGATGTCCCGCTAAGGTCAGGAAAAAAAACAAGGATGCCCATTTTCACCACTTTTGTTCAACATAGTCCTAGAAGTCCTATACACAGCATTGAGACAACAAAAAGAAATAAAAGGCATCCAAGTCAGCTGGGAAGAAATCAAACTTTCGCTATTTGCAGATGACAGCACACTACGTATAGAAAACCTGAAAGACTTCACCAAAAAAAAAAAAAAAGGCTACTAAAACTGATAAATTCAGTAAAGTCACAGGATAAAAATCATTGTACAGAAATCTGTTGCATTGCTATACAATAATGAAGCAGCAGAGAAATTGAAAAAACAATCCCATTTACAACTGCACCAAAAACAATAATATACCTAGGAATAAACCTAACAAAAGCAATAAAGACCCGTACTCTGAAAACTATAAAACAATGATGAAAGAAATTAAAGATGACATAAAGAAATGGAGAGACATTCCACGCTCATGGATTGGAAGAATCTTGTCAAAATGTCTAGGCTACCCAAAGCAATTCACACATTTAATTCCACCAGCACTTTTCACAGAGATACAACAAAAAATCCTAAAATTTTTATGGAACCACAAAAGACCCTGAATAGCAAAAGAAGTCTTGAAAAAGAAAAACCAAGCTAGACGTATCAATTCTAGACTTCGAATTTCATTACAAAGCTGTAGTGATCAAAACAGTATGGTACTGGCACAAACAGACACATAGATCAATAAAAAAGAATAGCAAACACAGAAATAAACCCACAATTATATGGTCAATCTTTGACAAAGCAGGAAAGAATATCCAATGGGAAAGAGTCTCTTCAAAAAAATGGTGTTGGGCTTTTGAGCTACACGCAAAAGAATGAAACTGGACCACTTATACCATACACAAAAACTTAAAATGGATTAAAGACCTAAATGTGAGACCTGAAGCCATAAAAATACTAAAAGAGAGCACAGGCAGAAATGTCTGACATCAGCCATAGCAACATTTTTCCAGATATGGCTCCTGAGGCAAAGGAAATAAAAGCAAAAACAAGCTATTAGGGCTACCTCAAAATAAAAAGCTTTTGCACAGAAAAGGAAACAATCAACAAAACTAAAAGGCAACTTCCTGAATGGGAGAGAGTATTTGCAAATGACACATCCAATAAAGGGTTAGTATCCAAAATATACAAAGAATTTCTAAAACTCACCAAAAAAAAAAAAAAAAACAATTAAAAAATGGGCAGAAGACACGAACAGATATTTCTCCAAAGACAACCTACAGATGGCCAACAGATACATCATCAGTGATGTTGAGCATCTTTTCGTCAGGGAAATGCAAATCAAAACTACAATGAGCTATCACCTTACACCTGTCAGAAGGCCTAAAATAAAAAACACAAGAAACAACAAGTGTTGACAAGGATGTGGAGAAAAAGGAACCCTCTTGCACTGTTGGTAGGAAGGCAAACTCGTGCAGCCACTGTGGAAAACAGTATAGAGATTCCTTGAAAAGTTAAAAATAGAACTACCCTATAATCCAGTAATTTCACCAGTGGATATTTACCCCCCCCAAATACAAAAACACTAATTCAAAGGGATACATGTATCCCTATGTTTATAGCGGCACTATTTACAATAGCTAAATTATGGAAGCAGCCCAAGTACCCATCAACAGATGAATGGAAAAGAAGAGGTGATGTATACATTGGAATATTACTCCGCCATAAAAAAAAGAAATCTTGCCACTTGCAAGGACATGGATAGAGCTAGAGAATATAATGCTGAGCAAAATAAGTCAATCAGAGATTAAAAAAATACCATATGATTTCACTCATCTGTGGAATTTAAGAAACAAGCAAAGGGAGGGGAAAAAAAAAAACAAGAAACCAAGAAACAGACTCTTAACCATGGAGAACAAACTGATGGTCACCAGAGGGGCAGTGGGTAGGGAGATGGCTGAAATAGGTGATGGGGATTAAGGAGTGCACTTCCGGTGATGGGCACTGAGTGATGTATGGAAATGTTGAATCAATATATTGTACACCTCAAACTAATATAACACTGCATATTAACTATTAACTATACTGGAATTAAAATAAGAATTAGAAAAGAAAAAAAAAAAAGACCTGGGGTAGCCTGGGTGGCTCAGTCAGTTAAGCATCTGACTTTGGCTCAGGTCATGATCTCAGGGTCCTGGAACTGAGCCCCACATCAGGCTCCCCACTCAGCAGGGAGTCTGCCTCTGCCTCTCCCTCTGCCCCTCCTCCTGCTCGTGTGCTCTCTCAAATAAATAAAATCTTAAAAGTATTCTGCAATGTAGATCATGTTCTATTCCTGCTCTGAACATCAACTTTAAGGATAATACATACTTTATGCTATTAACACATCCATCTCATGAGGTCATTCATCAGGGCAAGACACTGACACCACACTAATAGCATAGAGAGAATCTGAATTAAAAGAACATTCTGGCAAATGAAATCATTTTGAAGGCAATTTCTACTGTTACACTATAATGGAAGAGTTTCTAAGCAGCCTATAGCAGCATAGAAGTGTTCAAAATACAGCTTTGGTAAAGAGTGTATGGTCTAGGAGTTACTAAAAGAAGAGAAAATAGGGAAAGAATAAAGATTGGCTTTGTCTCACAATTTTGCCTAGAACTAGCCTTGCTTATGTAAAAAACCTGCATTTCTTCTAAAGCTAACGGCAAGATAAAGCGAAGACTTTTTTTTTTTTTTTTTAAGATTTTGTTTTTAACTAATCTCTATACCCAGAGTGGGGCTGGAATTTATAACCCTGAAACCCAGAGTTGCATGCTCTACCAACTGAGCCAGCCAAGAGCCTCATTTCAATTCTTCACAGGCAAAACAACTGTAAAATTCTACTGCTTATTTAATAAAGAATTCTTTTTTAAAAATCTATTTCAATAATAAATTTAAGTTGCCATAACTGCTACTGTAACACTTCAGATGTACTAGTCATTGCAACATGAGACTTCTCATTTAAGCCAATTAGGGTTATTTCTTCCCAAATTTTGAATCATTGTAAGCAATCAACATTTGAAAGATTCAGGAAACTTACAGAAATAAGACAGAGCAAAGATTCATATATTTAGCTACTAGCATGTGACAGCTAATTTTCAGTTAGAAAAAGATACTCAGCCAAGGGGAATGCATTTGGCAGCTTGTGTAGAGATTTCTCAAGAGGACACCTAAATGAGATGTTGCAATTCTTGCTACATGTAGTTTGTCATTAAACAGGAATGGTAGAGGCTATTGCAAAAGCAGAGATAAAGTTATTTTTTTTAAGTGCAAGAACAGGCTGATCTTAAACCCTGTAGCAAATTTAATGGGAAACAATATATCTTTAAATGAACTAATCAAAAGATGACTAAAATACTGTTAAATTAAAAACTTTAAGAGTACATATGTTGTGTTATCTTAAAAATGGAAACTAATCTGTCAGTTATTCTGAGTTCTGGGTTTCTTTTTTTTTAAACTCTTTGGCCCTCATTTAGAGTTGATTTCCAAATAATTTACAGTAAGACTAAAGCATTTTTTAACTTACAAAGTAAACTCATAGTTTAGCCAAAGGAAAAGTTTAGAAGATTTTTAGTAGGTGGAAAGTTCATCTTTGAACAGTATAGAGCTGGTTCTTAAACAGCAAGACTATCTTCCCATTCTGTCTCTAGCAAGGTTTATAGTATCTTTTCAACTCCTTTACCACAGATTTCCATTGGCCTTACAGAGGTAACTAAACAAGATCAAAGCAGACATCTTTTTCCAACTAACTGGACTCCATTTTCTGAACCTAAAACCCCACTATTTTCAATAGAGATGGGGGATCAGACTAAAAATGTAACCTCTTAGAGCAGTTTACTAAGATTTGGATGGAATCTGCCCATGCAATTAATCCTTATCTACTAAATGGACACTGAAATTCTAGATCATTTGTCTGTGATGGTCCTAAATCCAGGATACAGGGCTGGCTTTAAAAATATTCCACTGAGTCCCAGTGACCTTCTTGGTTTGGAGAGCCAGTGAAGAACATGAATAATTGGAATAACAGTAATAGCTAACATTAACAGTAATAGATAATGTTAATGTCATCATCTGTTTGATATAAACCCTGCACATGGATTATCTTCATTAAGCTCACAACAACTTTGTGACAACAGTACTAGAGTTATCACCACTGTGCATACAAGGAAAATAAAGCTTAGACAAAACTTCCTGGGTGGCTCAGTCAGTTGAGCGTCTGCCTTGGGCTCAGGTCATGATCCCAGGGTCCTGGGATCGAGCCCCACATCGGTCTCCCTGCTAGGTGGGGAACCTGCTTCTCCCTCTCCCTCTGCTCTTGTGCTTTCTCTCACTCTCTCTGTCAAATAAATAAATAAAAAATCTTTAAAAAAAAAAAAAACTTCCCAAAATTACAGGGCCCATAAGAACTGAGTAAGGATTTGGTTTCAGGGCTTGTGTCCCAATCCTGACCTGACACTGTTTCTGGAAACAAAGGGCTACTGCAAGACCCAGGCACTGACCCGATTCCAATGATGGGATGAATGATAACTGTGCCTCTCTGGGCAAGTTACAAAACCTATCTGGGACTTGGTCCCCTCTTTTGTAAAATACTCCCTCTTCTGCTTTCCACAAGGCCACTGTGAGCTCTCAAGCTATACTATCCCAAAATATACTAATTTTATAGAATTCATAGAATTTTTTTTAAAAGATTTGAGAGACAGAGAGAGAGAGAGAGAAAACACAAGCCAAGGGAAGGGCAGAGGAAGAGGGAGAGGCAGACTCCCCGCTGAGCAGGGACCTGACCCCACCCCCCTCCCTAATGCAGGGCTCATTCCCAAGACCCTGAGATCATGACCTGAGCCTAAGGCAGACACAACCAACTGAGCCATCCAGGCACCCCCATAGAAAGAACTTTAAATGAGCTCTAGGGAGTCCAAGATTTGCAACGAGCTTTTGTGATTTGGGGTAAGTCATTTACCACCACCATCCTAGTTATTTGCCTCACTTCAAGGGCTATTTTTTTTTTCCCAGGTTTGGGACAATGCTTGTTTTAATGGTAGATTCAAGTACACATTGCATTCAGCTGCTACATATGGGTTCCATATAAAGCTCAATTTACATGATATTATTTTTCTCATTTAATATCCTGTAGTATTTGGTATCACTTACTTGTGAGGTTCCTTGATAGACTTGTACTGTCTTCAAGTTCAAACATTAATTTACTCTTCTCATCTTTCTCAGTAAATCCCAGTGATATTTTCTAATCACATTAGAACTGGACTTTAAACCAAGAAATCATCAACAGAACCATGGTGGGTGAAAGAACAGTAGAGGCCGAGCTTGTCACTTGCTGTTGGAAGTATATGAGTGCAAAGGAAATAACACAAGACAAAACGTCTCTACTGGTTTAAGGACATTTTTCTTAAATTAAAACTTAGCTAAAATATGAACACTAAAATGGTGACTTTAATGGAATTTTGGACTATGTATTCTATCCGAGGGGTTCAGGGGGGGTTTCAATGTTTAGAACTGGGTTCAATGTTTTATTTTAAGGGCTATTTTTAATATGTATTAAAATAGGGGTGCCTGGGTGGCTCAGTCAGTTCCGTGTCTGACTTCAGCTCAGGTCATGATCTCAGGGTCCTGGAATCGAGTCCCGCATTGGGCTCCTCACTCAGTGGAGAGCCCTTCCCCCCTCTCATGCTCACTCTGTTTTGCTCATAAATATCTTTAAAAATATGTATTAAAATATGTCAGTGCTTCAAGAAGTGTAATATAGCACATAAAGTACTATCCCACTATCTTCAATAAAATTTTAGAACATTAAGATTATGAAACTAGGCAACTGTGATAAATTGGCTTCTAATCCCCTTGCGCCTTAGGACTTAAAAATATCTAGTCTTCAATATGTTAAGGTAATCCTTATGTGTAGTAAATTTGAAGAAAGAAAAGCAGACCAATAGAGAGAAACCTCCAGGTTTCCATTTAAATATGAGAAGGGTAGGGAAGGTCCAAAACACATAACCCTGTAAGTGTTGGGGCGGGGGGAGGGATATGTGCCAATTAATACATTAATTTTAGAAAAAAGCAGCAGTGGGGAAAAAAAATTCTATGTATCCCCTCTTTGGCAGTTTGACAAAGTTAATGATTAAAATGTCCTATATTTTCCCCAGAGTGTCTATTTGCCTTGATTGATATTATTTTACCTCTTGTGGGCCAAGGATGACTGCCCTTGCTTCTGTGTAGAGATTAATAATTGATTAGTTCACAGTCAGGATTCTTAGTAAAAAGAAATTGGTTACTTTGGGCTGCTACTTTGTACTGGGTCATGTACAGGAGACGGGGTGCTGCAGAACTTGCTGGCAGAAAGATGAAGGTGATCCTGGTCCTTCTGCTTGCTGTAGCATTTGTGCATGCTCTAGAAAGAGGTAAGACCTTCCAGTGCTGCCATCACTTATAAGAACTCTTACTAGTTTGATTTTCCATTACCATTTTTAAAAGTTCTACAAAAGGTGAAGAACAGAGAGTTGGTAAACATGTTGAGGAGTAAGGGCAGAATCAAAGAGGCACCAATCTGAGCTCAAATGGGGCATATAGCACTGAGTTGGAATGGGCAAGAAATCAAGAACCTCATAAAAGAAAAATAATTTTTCAATTACCCTCCCTGCTTTTTTGAAAACCAAGATCTGGAGAGAATTGCTTGAAATTAGAAATTTTTTCATTGTTAAAAGATAACGCAAATGAGGGGCGCCTGGGTGGCTCAGTGGTTGGGCATCTGCTTTCAGCTCAGGTCATGATCCCAGGGTCCTGGGATCGGTCCCCTGTCGGGCTCCCTTCTCTGCAGGATGCCTGCTTCTCCCTCTCCCACTCGCCCTGCTTGTGTTCCCTCTCTCACTGTCTCTGTGTCAAATAAAAACATTTTTTTAAAAATCTTTAAAAAAAAAGATAATGCAAATGGAAGCTGTAGTCCATCACAGAATATTTTTCCCCCCAGACTTCAAAGATTTATTGTTTTTGAGAGCATAATATACCGTATCAATGATCCATGAAGTGAGCGAAGATCCTTGATCCTCTTCAAGGAATTCTGCATATGTGTAATATTTGAAAATGCATTATACTTTCTAAAAGATCCTACATGAAAGAACTTAATATGAAACATGACTCAATAATTAAGCTATATTTTTCATTAATATTCTTCAACTGATGTCTTCATCTCCGAGCAATGTTTAAAAACCTTTTTAAATGATACAAGCTAAAATATGTGAAGCATACAACTTCATGAGAAGTTCCCAAGTCGCAAAATTCATACTCTGTTCCAATTAACTTTCCTGGCTGATTCTTTAATGCTTATTGGAAAAGCTGCATTTGTCTTGCTTTGGCAAACTAAAACTTCCATCTAGTGCTCTCAGTGAACAGCCTCGCCCAAATCACAGGGTAATATCCATATCGGTAACCTATCTAACCAGTAGAAGATGTGTATCCCAGAAGTCAGCTACTAATTGTGACATGAATAACCTTATCGCTCTTCTTTTCACATTCACTTTTCCTTCATCTTTTGTCGTTGAAGTTATTTTAAATTTTAAGTTGCTCACTTATAGATTCTTAAGCAAGCTATGGGTCCTTATGTTAGACTACTAAATCTGAGATATAAATAAATGGTATCCTTTACAAGACCTCTGAATAGGCCAAGTCCCAAGAAACCCTGAGAGCTTACTCCTTTGCCCAAGGCTTCCCTGGGGCAGATCTGAACCTAAAAAATCCTACTGAAATACGTTCAGATCAAGATCTTCAAAATACAGAGGATCTAGGAGTGGCTAGGTCCTGGGATTATGTGCGGACACCATAGCATGGGGCATGAGTCATTTTGAACTGCTGACTCAGTAAGTATATATTAGATTCACCACAAAGGATTACAAATGTCCTCTGGAAAACATTATTCTGCACCCTCTGTTTTGACATCATTCATCACTGTCTCACGCTCTGATGAAATGGATGCTAAAAACTACAATTCACCTTCCTTAAAGGTCTGAACTTCACAATCAACTTCAGTCAGATTACTTAGGTGCCGCAGGCAGATGATATCCCGAGACAGAAAATACATTTGTAAGTGATACATGTCCAATATTTGGGAACAGTAGTCCTGACACATCCAACCTCTATTCTATAATACATGAGCATGACCCAAATGACCAAGCCAATGATTTACCTGGAAGCTCGGTGTACGGTCTCCTGGAAGAAAGTTACAAAGTACAGATTAAAGGAATTGAGAGGAGGTTTGGGTGGTAGGGGATGGGTTTGGGATGCAATTCTCTCTGCCTTTTATAGTTCCAGAAAGTGGACCAACAATCCACAGCATGTATCTAGAACACCTTTTTGAAAGTACTTCCTTGAAGACTCCTCTTGGAAGAAAGTTTCTATGGCCAAACACATTTAAGAAATAAGCCAAACATTAGTCCTTCTTGGTTGGTTTACAATCAAGGTCTTTGTTATCCTAAAGATTCTGAGAAATCATATAAGAAAGCTTATTTAACCCAGTTTCCCAAACACATGGGCTCGTTCCGAAAGTGCCTTTGGGAAAGGAAGTGTTCTTTGGGAATCATTAGGTTTAAGGTGGATGCTGCTACAGCTCACAATGAATATCAGCTCTAGTTAGGCCAGTCCTCCCCTATCAGATGCACTGGAGATTCAGTTCACAAGCCCTTGGGTACATCTTGGGAGAGAAGGCCTTTGCCAAATATGCCAAATCTGGATGGAGTCATAAGAAAATATCCACTTTAGCTACCCTATGAAAGGCAAGCAGTCTGTGTGTGCCAGTTGCCTCTCCACTCAGTTTCTTTCCTCAGGACTGAAATCTAAAATGTATCTTTCCCTGTTCCCAATGAAGCAGCAGGAAGGCTGCTGACACAGCTACAGGATTGCTAAGGAAATAATCCTACAGGAAACAAACCTCTGCATTTTATATGAGCTGTTGGCCATAACAGGTATTTATTATGAACATTTTCTTTTTTGCTTTAGGCAGCTCATTCTCAGCATATGTATTGTTACTAGATGGGATATTAAATAGCGAGAAGAAAGTAAGTCCTTTGGGTTGGTGGGTAAGGTGCATTTTTCCTTCTCCCACTCGCCTGTCAGAATAGCCCTGGACAATATGGGTTATCCCAACCTCCCCACTCACCACTGAATCACTGTTTCTCTTTTCTGCAAGTTGCCCCTTCATCAGCAGCCATCCTAAAAACAAGTTGTCCTAAGTTTGATTCAGGGACATAGCTGTACAGAAAGCCCAATAAGTAGATAATCCTCTCTGTTTTCTCAGAGAAGTCTTTATATCCTCTCTGCAAAACCTGTATAATGGTTACTGAGGGGGTGACCTAGGATAGGAGAGCTACATGATGAAAAGACAGCCATGCAAAGATCTAGAAGTGTGTTTCAAGCTGAAGGAATGGAGGTGTAGAAGTACAAGCCAGGCCTGATTCAAGTTCGAAAAGCCGCCAGAGTCGAAGCCCAAAAGAGGCTTAGCCAGGAAGGGGGAGGAGGAGGAGCTGAAATCAGAGAGAGAACTAACTTCATCATCAAAGGCAATGTTAAGCTCCCTGGAAATCAATAGCAATGTGACGCTACACTGTTGTCAGGTATAACGCCAGGTATGCACACACCACCATGTGTATAGTATAGGGATAGGTATGCATGCTTTTAAAGCAGGAGATCACTCTATCAGTAAGAGATGAAGACTCTTTAAGAGGCATTGATTACCCTTCTCCCTGGGTACCTATGGCAACTTAACTTCTTTGTTCTGCCCACAGCTACCCTGCTCTGTTTTCCCCTTCACTCTGCATCAGCCACAGACCTCTACACTCTCCCACACATTACGTGCTCTGCACCTAAGGAGCTTGCACTAGCTCCCTCCTCCTCTTAGAACACTGACCCTCCCCCCCGCCCCCCGCCGATATCCACATGGCTCCCTTCCTCACCTCTTCCATGTGTCTGCTCCAAGTTCATGTATAGAAGAGGCTTCCCTGACCAACCTATCTCAAATAGCACTGACCACTTCATTTTTCTCTATCCCCTTACCCTGCTTTATATTTTTCTTTTTAGCACTCATCACCTTACCTGATCACCAGCTGTTCATCTGTTTATTATAACAAATACGAAATGTAGACCCTAAGCTCCATGAGATCAAGGAGTTTATTTCTGTTCCTTAGTTCCCAGTTTTAGAATGCCACCTGCCAGGTAGTATGTGTTCAATAGAGGTTTTGTGTAAAATCACAAAGTTAGGATTGTTAGAGTACCGATCTCAAAAGGTAGTTTTGAGTATTTAAGGAAAATTAAATTTCAATTAGAATACCTAATAGACATCCTGAAAGTAGTAAACTCTAATTATAAAAATAAGATTTATAAATTATCCACTGAAACATTGGTCTTAGAGTCTATACCTTGAATAAAATAGACAATATTCACAATGTCCCAGCATGTTCAAGATCTTTTGAATAGATCTATTTCATCATTATAACGCCCTGATCAACTCAGCATTATTATCCCCACTTTAAAAGTGAGAATCTGTAGGAGGGAGGAGTCAGTAGCTTATCTAAGGAAACCAAGCTAGTAAGTGGCAGAACCAGAATTTGAGAGAGATTAGTTAGGTTTACAAAGACAATGCTCAAATCATGGCTTGGCTGCCTCTCATGGGACAGATATCTGAACAATCGTTCACTAATATAAGAACAAGAGAGGAAACCAGTTCACTAGCACTAGTTTAGGGGGAATTAGATAAAATTCATGCTGCCTACTATGGTCATCTGTAACTGATCCAAACTCTAGTTCATCTGTACTCCATGGATCCGGCTCTGTCTTCTAATTTCCCTATTTTCCCAGTACCTTGGAATCATTTATGTCCCACCCTGTAGAGACTTCCTGGATTTTATTGTATCCATTTTTGCCGTCTATATTCAGTCATTTCCACATTCTACCATTTTCAGCTCCGAAATACATCAGCCTTATACAGAACCTTCTACTATAGAAAGCTCCTCGGTATTCCCTTTTTATTCTCTCCTTTACCCTCCTGCATGTATCTAGCTCAAGGCCTGGTGAACACCACCTCTCATATCCACTACATTTCCACATACCGTCTTTGTCCAGATCCTGTTCCCCTTCACCTGACTATTGCAATGGCTTCCTAATTAAACCCCATCTCTTCCCCAATCAATTCATATGAAGATACAATACAAAACCTGATAATCTGATAACTGGAATCCAAAAGATGAACTACATCAAAGTCAGGATCACTCTTGAGAGCTTAATGAACTGATAAGCCTGAGCATGTACAACTGATGGGTAGGATTCCAGGGTTCAGGCTGTCTGATACAAATCCACCCCAATTCTGGTCTCTGTTTAGAGCCACCTGATGGTGACTTGAGGCTTAAATAGGAATATATGGTAAGCAGAATAAGGGCCCTCCAAAATGGCCTACATCCTAAGGCCTAGAACCTGTGAATAGGGTAGGTTACATTGCAAAAGGGAATTAAGGTTGTAGATGATAAAAGGAAATCAGCTGGCTTTCAAACAGAAAAATAATGCCAGATTATCTGGGTGGGGTCAGTGTAATCACAAGGTGCTTTAAGGTGGAAGAGAATCAGAACACAGTCAGAGGAAGGTGTGACCAAGGCAAAAAGAGGTGCAAAATTGCTGGCTTTGAAGATGGAGAAGAGAGCCTGGGCCCAAGAAATGTAGACCACTTCTAGAAGCTGGAAGAGGCGAGGAAACAGATGATCCCCTTGAGCCTCCAGGAAGAACACAGTCCTACTGACACTTTGACTTTAGCCCAATGAGACGTCTATCAGAACTATAAGCTAGTAAACTTGTATTGATTAAACCACTAAATTTGTGGTAATTTGTCACAGTAGCAATAGAAGTCTAGTACAGTAGGTTTCTGGGTCCCGTGACAAGTTGAAACTTCTCAGAGAAAAGGAGCACTGAGCCAAGGCATCTCAGTGTTGACAGGCTACCCTTTTATTTGCCAGATCCAGTGAGAGCTGGCCAGGAGATGACTGGGGTGCATGTTAACTCATTTCCCTGCTCTCTGGGCGTTTTCTATTTTTACTTTCTCTTCTGTATTCTTACCAGAAAGTAATTTAACCTACCACCTGCAAGAAGGACTGGAACAAATCCCAGGATATCCACATCAGAAGATTATAGAATATCTGATAATGTATGTCATCACTGGATTTTGTTACAAAAAGTTGCTAATACAGGATGTTCATCACATTAGGCAGGAGAGGTGCTAAGCATTTTTACTTAGATTAACATTTCATAGAACAGTCTTATAAAAGGGTACTACTGACTATCTTAAATTCAAGATTATTCTCCCTTGAATTCCCCTATAGGAATATATTTCAATGGATACCCCATTACCTAAAAAGTAAAACTTTGTCTTTCAAGCATGTGTTAAAGTCCACGTTTCCATTTCCTTATAGGACTTTTTTTTTTTTCCAAATAGGACTTGTGATTTTTTTTTAACTTCAGATCTCTCCAAGTTGTTCTCTCCACTTAAAATACTTCTTCCAATTCATTTACTCCTGTTAAAATCCTGCCCATTATTCATGATCCACTCCAAGTAATAGTTACTTTCAGGAGACTTTCTAAAAGCCCTCTTCGTTCTGAGGTTCTGTAATGCTTTGTTTCAATCTCCTCTACGGCAATGGGCACTATTGGTGTTACATGCTTAGCTCTATGAGACGTCAGTTCCTTAAGTATTGGTGGCTTCAGAGCTTCTTGCATGGTACCTTTTCATTCTTATATTGCTTAAAAACTAAGCCCTGCAATGCATTCTAAATTTCTAAATCAATATGTTGAAGGTAGCACTCTCATGCATCCCAAAGGTGGCAGAAAGAAACTTGCTCCCTAATATTCACCCCTGCAAAAGCATTTGTAGATGACAAGATGCCCAACCTGTGAAACGAAGGGGAGGTGGAATGAGATGCATGAAGGAAGAATGCCTCCTTTGAGACTTTGGTGGGTGTAGCCTCTATATAGACAACCGCCCGCAGTGGACCCAAGGATATTAAATTTGAATGAGCCCAGGAAGTCATTCTCTATTGCAATTTTAGTTTTCGGGCAACTGACTCACTGACCCTGTATATCCTACTGCTTTTTTAATGTTCAAAGTCTAAAATGAAGATTTGTTCCTCTGATGGTATCCTAAGAGGTACATTTAATTTCCTCTAGATGGTTTAATACATAGATGTCATGTAGAGTTCTAGGTTTAGTATTAAAAGATTGAATTTCTTTCTATGGACTCAAACCCAGAAAACTACACACCTACCTGCAATCATTATCAATATGAAAAGCCAGATCAATGCTTTACGATGTAAAATGTCAATAGATAGGAGAACCACAAAAGCCTGAAAAATGAAATAAAGTATTAATTTGCCACTTCATTGGCAGTGTTTCCAGTAATAAATCAGTAGTTTTCTTTAGCTCCATTAATTACGGTAGCTTCCTAAACCAGTCCAGCAATGTTCAATTTCTCAAATAAAACCACTACTCTGCAATCAACATCTAACCTGACTAGGCAGAACAAACACTACAAACCATATTTTTAAATGGTTTAAACACACACACACCCCAAATATCCTGACCTTTTCCGACAAATTAGTCTATCAGTGTATAATAGAAATGAAAATGCCAAAGGAATGAAATTACAGAAATACAGAATGCCCAACAGAGCTCTGAAAGCCCATGATTCTCCAGAACACAACAGGAAAATAGCAATGTAATATAGTTTCTAGCATTTTGTATAAGCATTTTTCAATTCAGTGTTATTTAGAGTACAGCCATCATTCCTGGTATACAAACAACTTTTATAAAGGACCAAAATGGTTTCAGAGAAATATTCTAACCGTGGTTAAAGCATTCAAAATACACTTTTTAGCAAAGTTTGTACCAAGGTGGTAGTAGCTGATTGTCTATCCCCACTAGACTGAAAGTTCCATGAGGGCAGAAACAGGTCTATTTGGCTCCCCATTGTATATTCAGTACTGAACCCAATACCTGATACAGGTCTTCAAACCATATCCGTTGCATGTATGAATATTGTTAGCTATTTTGAGAGGGACATGAAGCAATAAAAATTTCCCAAAAATAAGTCAAGTTTTCAAAAGTCTAGAATTAGATGCGATTTACCAGAATATTTCACAATACAGAGAGAAATGAGACAGGCTATTGCAAAAAGCAAAACTGTTAATGAAATTTGTAAACATTTAGTGCCAAGGGGTCACTTGATGTGAAAATGATTTCACCAGGGTCACTGAGATTATGCCAATATTTACTGGGGCCATATCAAAGTTCAGATTGCCTTCTTTATAACCACATGGAACATTAAAGAACAGACTATGTCATTTACAATTCATTCTAGATAGGATTTAATTATATGAATCAAAGGGAGTTCCACCAGTATGAAAAATTTAGCAGTACTCCATGGAATAAGGAATCAATTTGTAATAATCACATTGCAAATTAACTTCAATATTTGCTTTTTGGACCATGAGAAAATTATTAACATACTTGCTTAGGCTTAGAAGCTATAGATCGTTGTAAATAAATAAGTGAAAAAAATTCTTTTAATCAGAAACATTTTGAGTATTCTACCTGAAAGATACATAGTACAACAGCTTCCTCTACAGGTTATTTCTTTAAGAGAAATATTTTACCCTTATATTTTAATTCTAAACATTCTCAATGACTCTCTTTTGAACTTCCTTCCTTGCTTCTGTCAAGCCCAAGGCTGAACTTTGAGCAAAAATTATTCCCAAACCACTTTAAGTCATTAGTTGATCGAGTTTCCCCACTTTGCTGTTATTTTGCATTCTAACTAAAGCAGTACCTAACACCTGTGGATTCTAATGCATTTTAGCGCAAACACCAGTTGATTTAATTAAAGCTATTGAACAGAGGATAATCTGTGGCATCTACTTATACTACATTCACATGTACTCCCATTCCCAGAACACACTGAAACTTCTTTTTTGGTGAAGTGAGAAATCTGAATCTGGAAGGCTAGAAACAAAATATTTCTTTAAATGTTCATCAGAGGTGCACCATTTGAATACAGGCTCTCACTTTTCATGTTACTGAGTGTTTGCAATCAAAGTAACAAAATGACCTCTATTTTTATAGGGAAAGTTTATTAAACAGAGTTGGCTCCTCTGCATTAAAAAGAGAAAAGTTCTTATTGGAGAATTATTTTTTGTGGTTTAAAACACTGTAAATTTTGGGGGGGGTCCATATAATTTCTTACTATTTCTAAAAGGAATTATTTTGTAAACCTTTGGATGTGCTCTTAGAGATCACGAGGTTACAATCTTGTACTAAATTCAAGAATCTTTAATAATTATGGTTATTTAAATTCTACTTGATTATTTCCAGGGCAAAACAAACTCACCTCTTCACAAAGCAGTTCATTTAGTAGTCATGGCTATAATAAAATTCTCGCACATTGAACTAAAATCTAACACCCAGCTATTTTTCCTAGCTCTACCTTAGGAACAACCTAAAACAACAACTCTATGGACATCCTAATGGCACATTCTTCACTATAGGAGGACAGCTCTCCCCTAAATTCTTTCCCCCATGCCCTAATCACTGGTCTCATTGAATACCATTAATGATTAATGGAAGTTTTTGGTACTATTTGATCTTTTGAAACTGTGACAATATCCGACCTTGTAAACTAGTCAATACATTTCCAGAAGATGTACTAGATGTGAAGGTCCTCAGCTCTATCAGGTTCACTGCAAGTAGCTTTTTATACTCCACTGTTAACTTTATCAATCCTATTGTCTTGGCCTGATTTCCAAGATAACATGAGATTTGAACATGTAGTTTCTTCCACACCCTTTAGGATTTTGATGGAATTTGTAATAAGGGGCTCAAAGTGTCTTTGTCCCTCAATTCTGACTCTTCCCACTGCAGTAATATACTTTGAGCAGTCCACCTGAAAGATAGAGGGGCAACAGCTTCCTCTACAGGAGGTTTTTGCCATTAAGTCTAACACATCCTCAAGAGAACCTTCTCAAAAGAAAAACAAAAACAAAAGAAAAATAATTTCTCTCCAGCTTGTATCCAAGCGCCACCACCTGCACTCCAAACCATCAAAAGCTGCTTTCAACCCTGGCTTCCTTATGTTCCTGCTTTCAAAGCTGTAACTGTGAGAGGCAAGGCCATGTAGGAGGGTCAAAGTCATGATAGAAGTTGCCATTGTAATACCTGAGATGGGTTGCTCAATATTTAAAATCCAGGGAAAAAAAACCTACTAAACTTTAACACACTTAGAAACTGGGCCATTTATATTCTTCTTGCACTTTCCCCCCCAAAAGCTGTATCATGAAATGTTGGAATGTTTCCTAGACTTACTTGCATAATTGATGCATCAGGAAATAACCGTATGGACTACTTCCCCACCTCCACCCTATTGTATTATGTAGTAGGTATGGTGAACAGGTGGGTCTTCATCAGTAGAGAACTCCTCTCCTCCTGTGGGAACTACCTTTTCCCAACCATTTGGATGGACCTAAGAGTAGGTTCGATGATTTTTCTGTTCACTTAAAGAGGTCCTCTCTGGTCCTTCAAAAGGACTACCTCCTAACAGTCAAGGGAATGGCTGGTTTGTTGAATAGTCAAACATTTGTAAGTTCTTTTGAAGTTGAAGCTACCCACCCCCACCCCCCCGTGTTAGTCCTGTTGCCTACAGCGGCAACAAAGGACCTGTACACTTTTCTTCTCTCTGCCTTCCTCCCAATCTCTAGACGGTTTTTTTTTAAGATTTTATTTATTTGACAGAGAGAGATCACAAGTAGGCAGACAGGCAGGCAGGCAGAGGGAGAAGGAGGGGGAGAAACAAGCTCCCTGCTGAGCACGGAGCCCAACGCATGCAGGGCTCGATCCCAGGATGCTGGGACCATGACCCGAGCCAAAGGCAGATGCTTAACCGACTGAGCCACCCAGGCGCCCCTCTCTAGATGGTTTTTACCCTTTCCAGTTTTAACATAGGGAAGGGAGAAGCTAGCAGGAGAGGTAAGCAGCAGGAACATTAATTCAACAGACAGTGTTGTGAGATGGTGTTTCCACTGCTTACGGGAGTTATTCCAAGTTGATATTTTTCCTTTATGGGTTCTTTAGGGAGCTCTTTACCATCATTTCTGGGATCTCTTACATCCAGCCAGTACCTTCAGACTTTTCAAGTTGTCACCTTTGCATGGAGATATCCACTGTTGACAGCCCCCTGCCCTCTAGATAGCCTAGCCCCACCCCAAAATTAAGACAAGTCCAGGCGGGCTTGCTCTCCTGCTTGATCTTAATCAGGTCCACAGGTCACAATACAGCTTCCCACTCAAAGCCTTCTCCTTTGTTGCCCCAGGCCACTTCGCCAGCACCTCCCTTCCTCTAGCATTCTCTAGTCTGAATCAGACACCTGTCATCGTACCCCAAACTCCAGGAGCCCCCTCTCAAGGTCTGAGTGTTTTCCTTTAAGCCTTTCGCTATGCTTGAAATGAGAGGAAGTGCTCTCCACCCATTCCTCTAAACCCACCACACAGGCAAGTTATTTTTTGAGAAAGCGGTCAGATTTCTACTTTCCCCCCCTGAGCTGAATTCCTAGCATTCCTGGATAGAATCTGGAGGTGGGTAATGGGGTTACGGTGGCAACACCAGCTCACATACCTCCTTTAAAGTCCTGCATTAGGTGGGGCTAGCTCTCCACTATGGATATATGTAGACATACTCTCCATTTATTTTTTTGTTCTTGTTTCTTTCAACACCTTTGGTGACATGGAGACAAAGAAAGGAAGGATAAAAGTTCCATCTTAGCGTTATTGTAAAGAAGGGGCCCATGCGAAGGATTACCATGTCAATGGTTCTGACATCATTTGACTTTTCTACTTTCAGCATTAGTGCATTTGTTCTGCTGTCCGTCACAATTTATAGCAGGCCATAAAATTCATCTGTAAGAAAACAGCTAGAAAGGCAAGCAAAAATGAAATTGTATATAGAGAAAAATGCTACTTTCACCTTAGATGAATCCTGTAGAAGACACATACATATAATGTAGCAGTCATTAAAAAGGAAAAGATACAGATTCTTCTATTTCTGGTTCCTAGGCCGAGATTATGAGAAGGATAAAGTTTGCAAGGAACTTGCCAGTCTGGGAAAAGAGGACTTCACATCCTTGTAAGTATGAGGTATTCGCTCACGCTCTTAGTTACTGGACCTTGAATGAAACCACATCTGAGGGAACTTCAATTCAGCATGCTGAACCACTCTCTGCACATTTTAAAAGGATAGAACCCAAGGTCAGTGTGGGCATGGCCATCAGGCCAGTGGAGGACATCCAAAGATTCCGGTTGAATTACTGTTACTAGACAAGTTGAATTATTGTTACTAGGGTCTAAGAATTTGTTAGCAGTAACTTTATTAATAGAGTTAAGAGAACAAGCACAGTTTTCTAAGGTAAATTAGAATGCAAAGAGTATACAGAAGGACCATGGCAAACAAAGACAACAAGATACAGAATGGGTCCTACTGGGGAGGCTTGAGAGAGGAAAGAACAGGAGGCTGCTCGGATAAAACCCCAAATCCAACTTCCATCTTACAAGAGAAGTTTGCCTAGAACAAAAACTATGTTTTAAAAGTCAACCTCCTGTTCTTTTCACTAATCAAGGTGTGCAATATGCTTGTTAAAGACTCAACGAATTTCATGTTTTAATTTGAGCAAATGTGAAATTTTTTGAAATTTTTTAAAAATTATATATTTTTAAAATATATATATATTGACTTGCTTTTTTCCCCCCTCAGATCAATGGTCTTATACAGCAGAAAGTTTCCCAGTGGCACATTTGAACAGATCTGTCACCTTGTGAATGAAGTTGTCTCCTTGACAGAAGCCTGCTGTGCTGAAGGAGCTGACCCCGACTGCTATGACCGCAGGGTAGGTTCACGTGGCTGGCCATGTCCACGGTGGCCCAGACAAAGAAGCCAGGATAGGCTTTTATACCATATCT
The DNA here is from genome assembly GCF_009762305.2 of Zalophus californianus. Classification (NCBI taxonomy): domain Eukaryota; kingdom Metazoa; phylum Chordata; class Mammalia; order Carnivora; family Otariidae; genus Zalophus; species Zalophus californianus. The sequence goes on along the minus strand of NC_045596.1, from coordinate 57,131,255 downwards.
TGGAGAAATCTTAGACAGCAACTCCACCTACTCCAAGTTTGGGAGACATATAAAGCCTGCTACCCCCAGAGCCCAGACTTATTCTAGTATAATGAATCAGTTTTGCCCATCAGTCTTACAAGGTTCAAATGAGAAAACTGGGACATATATTAATTCATGAACCTCTTGTAATATATTCTGTGTCTCTTAAAAGCCTACTCATGCACATACATTTATCATGTTAAGACTGGTACCAACTGCCCCAGAATAATTTAGTGTTTGCCTCAAATTATTTGGGGGTTCAAAAGTTGCCCTATAACCATATACCAGGTTCTCCCTTCAAGTATATATGCAGAAGTTACAATGCTGAAGTGACAGGGTTCAAAATGTAGACGGGAGCTGAAAAAAGTGAAACCACAGGTGCTTCTAGCAATTTACGAATGCAGTCATCAGGCCTCACACAAAGGACATTTAGATGCATCTTGATAAAGGCCTCTACAAATATCTGCTTGCTCAAGCCTGCAGAAACCATGCTCCAAAGATCTGATTAGAATATATCCTACACAATGATTATTCTTAGCCATTAATTGCTTCATCTGGCCCTTATGTAACTTCCAAGAATTTTAATCCTTTTCTCCCACCACCAACTCTGCAAATATCCATCATTTAAAACCTGACCTTCTGCACCACCTTAAAATAAACTACCAACCATGATCACTAATATATTTTTATTTTGTTTACATTTTATTTCATGTATTTGCTAAGTGTCGCTTGACCAGAGATAAGCTCCAGGTTTGTAGAGACAGATCATAACAAAATAGAAATGGCACTGCCCTTTTTTTAAAAAAACACCTTCTTTCTCCTATTTGTTCAAAGCATTTTTAAAAACGTGTTCACTCTTTTCAAACTTTTTTTTTTCGAAAAGAGGTAATTAAAAAAAAGAGAAAAGAGAAAAACAGGAGATTTTTCAGGGAAAGAAATGGAAAAGGAATTCACTGAAAAAAAGAGATAAGGACAAAAAAGAGTTCCTAAGAATTCCTAAGTTTTGAGAGTCTGATGGAAAGTAGGTGTGAAGCTTTTGTCATGGACGGTTTGTTACTAATGAGAATTTTTAAACTTAAGACTAAGATGGTCATATTGAATGGAGAACTAAGAGCCGGGAAACTTCCATTTACGAGCTGACTTGTTTCTCTTCTCTCATTCTAGACCTCAGCATTGTCCGCTAGGTCCTGTGAAAAGGACTCTCCATTCCCAGTACACCCAGGAACTGCTGAGTGCTGTACCAGAGAGGGCCTTGAACAGAAACTCTGTATGGCCGCCCTGAGGCACCAGCCACAAGAATTTCCTACCTACGTAGAGCCAACAAATGATGAAATCTGTGAGGCATTCAGGAAAGATCCCAAAGACTTTGCTGAGCAGTAAGCTGCTTTCATCCTAAGTAAAACTTCAGGGCATAAAAATACCAGAAGTGTGTTGAATCTAACCCTCTCCTCTATACAAACACCTCTTCTATAGCAACCTGGATAATTTCCAATAAGAACTTAACTCCTACCCAAGACTTTTCATCTCCATCAGTGCTAATTATCGTAAATGCCTTTCTCAGACAGAGATGAAGTCAACTTTCTAAAACCTCCCAAACTTAGTTCTATTGTCTGAAGCAGAATCACTTGGATTTCCTCTCTCTGTGACATTTTCAAATATTTGACAGCTATTGGGATCCTCTTTATGCGAGGGATCCTTGCACACTCTATCAGATAGATTTTTCCCCCATTTTTGTTAGTTTTTGTGATCTTCCAAGGCTAATATAAGATTATATAACCTGGTTACTCATGAATGTTAAACAATGAGATGGTCAAAGTTACATGTTCACTTATGTGGTATAACATGTCACGTTCACAACTGTTTCTAGGGATGTAGGAATAAAAAAACCTTAAACTTTTCTGAACATTAAACATTTAAAATGTGCACAGCAATACAATTCTGTTTATGATCATGGCAAAATACATATACAAAAGTCAAATGCAATGTCACTCAAATTGGCTTTAGAAGTTTATAGTTAAGGTCATGATTTTATAAAAACTCATTGGCTTTCCCATCCCTGAAAATTTTCAGAGAGCATTTTGCCCAAGATTTCAGAGTATCCAATAGACCCTTAAGGGCTTCTGCTCCTAAAAATTAAAGATTTCAGCAAATAAGCAAGCCTACACATAGTAATTATCAAATAGTAAACTGGGATAGATCATGAAAGGTAAATGTATCTCATTTTAATTTGTTCAATCAACATTAATAAGCAATTACCATGGGCCATGCGGCTGTAGACACTAACTAAAAGGAGACAAATAGCCCTTCCTCTTAAGCAATCCACATGAAAATTTAAGAAATAAATGAAAATAGTGATTAAAATTGACTAGTATTGTAACCCATTCTTTAAATCCTTAGTGCTTTTCATATAATAAAACTGAACTAATGTAATGCATCCTTTTTCCATCAAAATGCCTATGAAAAAGTACATTCTGCTTCCCACCAATGTTTTGACCAATCTTATTTCCCCCCCCCACAGATTTATGTATGAATATTCCATTAACTATGGACAAGCCCCTCTATCGCTCTTAGTCAGTTATACCAAGAGTTATCTCTCTATGGTGGGATCCTGCTGTACCTCACCAGGCCCAACAATATGCTTTTTGAAAGAGGTAGGTATCATTTTATTATGTATTTATGTTCTATTTTTTTCTTCTATTAATGCCATTCAACTTAAATAATGGGAGTTCAGAGTCTATAATCAGTAAAACTTTCTAAAATGCCTCCTTTACATTTCATTCATTGGAAAAACAAACATAACCACCTCTAGGAAAGGAATATCAATAAGTTCCTTTGGTCAGAATTCAGTTTTATGGTAAAAAAAATAGTTTTGAGGTTTTTGGGTTTTTTTGTTTGTTTGTTTTTGCCATTCCTGAACACTGCTTTCAATGGATCTTGACCATCTAATAGAATTCTCTCACTTATCTCCTAGAGACTCCAGATGAAACATTTATCACTTCTCACCACTATGTCAAATAGAGTCTGTTCACAATATGCTGCTTATGGGAAGGAGAAATCAAGGCTCAGGTAAAGATTAAGCATCATCAATATGTTTAGCTGTTTCCTTCTATACTATCCATAATATTAGGATGCTCTAAGAAAATATTTGTAATAGAATATATACACTATAGTCTTACGTTCCTATAATTCACAAAAATACAGTCTAGTTCTTCTCTATGTAAAATCTGAATAAATAGGCTATTTTGTAAAACATGAGATTTGCTCTTAATCAACCTTTTCCACATGCACATGGGAAAACTGGTAGACCCCTAGAAATTGTTTCTTCAGTATTCATGTTAGTATGTATTACAAACACAAACACAAAAACAAAAAATCATGTTTTTGTTCATCACCTGTTATTTCCTTTGCCTATTTTTTTTCCTTGGGATGAGACTTCCTGAATTCTTATTTGTTCTATGCAGTTTTGTGCTATATATAATGTGCATCTCTTAAGCTTTGTGAATGTGTTCTAATTATTTGTAAACTCCACTTTGATTTTTGTGTGGCTACTGTTAACACTAGATTTTAATTTTGACAGTTTCTATCTTAACACATCTCAGACTTCTAGACTTTGCTCAGATTTATCTTTCCAGTATCTACAGTCTCTAATTCTTTTTACTCTGATCCACAAGCTTTTTTCCTCCTCTAATGGTAATAAATAAATTAATTAATTAATTTAAAAAAACTGTTTTGTGCTGGCATCAGATCCTAAGGTTCTCTAGTGGTAATAGAAACTACTTTCTTAAGTTCTTTAAAAATAATCCTCTAGTAGAAATACTCAAATACTAAATGGCATTTTCTCTAGACCTTCCCTCTCCTTTTCCTTTTGCATTAAGATGGTGTATTTGGCAAATAGAACATAAGGATTTATAATGCAAAACCACCTATAAAATATATATCTATCTTAATTATTAATTTATACTTACATTAGTGTCTGGGAATTTATCCCAGGGAAATAGCACTGAATGTGAACAAAGACTTAGCTAATATATTGCTGCATCATTTCTTTTTAAATATGAAAAAAATCAGAGTCTTCCTAAATTTCCCTAGAATGGAGACTACTTCTATCAGTTATAGTGTATCCATATGAGAATGCCATATGGTTTGCTATAATGCTATTGTAAAAAGATATTTAATGAAAACTATAAAATACTGGCAAAAGAAACTGAAGAAGATACAAATAAATGGAAAGACATTCCATGCTCATTGAATGGAAGAATATTGTTAAAATGCTCATACTATTCAAAGCAAGGTACAGATCTAGTGCAATCACTATCAATATCTCAATTGCATCTTTTGCAGCAATAGAAAAAAAATCCTAAAATTCATAGAGAATGTCAAGGGGATCTATGTAGCCCTAACAATCTTGAAAAAGAAAAACAAAGTTGGAGGCCTCACACTTCAGGATTTCAAAACATACTACATAGCAATAATAAACAAGATGCTATGGGACTGGCATTAAAAAAAAAAAATAGATGGACTAATGGAACAGAGAGCTCAGAAATACACTCTTACATATTTGGCCAAATAAATTTCAGCAAAGGTGCTGTGACTACACAATGGGGAAAGGACAGTCTTTCAACAAATGGTGATGGGAAAATTGGATATCCACGTGCTAAAGAATGAAATCGAACTCTTACCTTGTACATATATTAAAATTCAAAATGGACTAAACCTAAACATAAGGCCTAAGACTATAAAACTCTTAGAAGACAACAAGAGGGAAAGCTTCAGAACATTAGATTTGGTGATGATTTCTTACAAATGACCAAGAATAGACAACAAAAGCAAAAATAGACAAATGGTGCTACATCAAACAAATTTCTGTGTGTAAAACGATAACCTACAGAATGAGAAAATATTTGCAAGTATATCTAACAAGGGTTTGATATCCAGAATGTAAGGAACTTCCATAACTCAGTAAGAAAGTATTCAATTCTGTTTCATTGAGTTGTTTAAACAATTATTCAAGAGATATATAAAAGGCCAACAAGCACATGAAAAGATGTTCACCATCACTAATCATAAGAGAAATGCAAACCAAAACCACAAAGAGATGTCACCTCACACCCATTAGGATGGCCACTACCAAAACAAAAAATGACTGTTGGCAAGAATGTGGAGAAATTGAAATTCTCGTGCACTGTTAATGGGAATGGAAAATGGTACAGCCATTACGAAAAACAGTACGGAGTTTCCTCAAAAATTTAAAAATAGAATCCTATGATTCAGCAATATCACTTTTGCGTTCAAAGTAGAATCTCAAAGAGATATTTGCACACCCTTGTTCATTGCAGCACTATTCATGATAGCTAAGAGGTAGAAGAAATCCAAATGTCTATCGATAGATGAATAAAGCAAATGTAGTATATATATAGAATGGAATATTATGCAGTCTCGAAAAAAATGTCCTGTCACATGCTACAATAGAGATGAATGCTAAGGACATTATGCTAAGCAAAATAAGCAGTCACAGGAAGACAAATACTGTATGATTCCACTTCTGTGTAGTATCTAAAGTAGTTAAAAAAAAAAAAAGTAAAAAGGTAGCTGTCAAAAGCCTGGGGTGGAGGCGATCAGTGTTTAATGGGTATAGAGCTTCAGTTTAGCAAGATGAAAAGATTCTAGAGATCTGTTATACTTACAGATATTTACGTTTTTTTTCTTAAAGATCTTATTTATTTATTTGACAGAGAGACACAGTGAGAGAGGGAACACAAGCAGGGGGAGTGGGAGAGGGAGAAGCAGGCTTCCCGCTGAGCAGGGAGCCCGATGTGGGGCTCGATCCCAGGACCCTTACAGTAAATAAATTTAACACTACTGAACTATACACTTTAATAGTTAAGATGACAAACTTAAGGTTATGTGTTTTGCCACAATTTAAAAAGAATACTTAATACAGGAAATATTCCTGATATATTAAGTAAAAAAGGCAAATATATAAATAGTATAGCAGAGTATAATCCCTGATGAAATACTTAATACTTGATAAACCTTATAAAATGCTTCAGGGTTATAAACCAAAATATCAACATTTATTAATTCTGTGATCTAGGGCCATAGGTCTTCTTTCTTTTTAATCTGTAGTTTCTAAATGAATTTATAAACCATTTTTAAAAGTACAATGAGGGGCCACAAATATATGACATTGGCCCCATGAATAGGGACATTAGTGCTTTATTGTTCTTTTGGATCTAACATTTTAAAGGCATGCTTTGAGTAGGTAGACCTGGCAAGAAGAAAAGCTGCATATCAGTATGAAAACATAAAATGATTCCCTGGGGATGACTGAATTTTGAATAGTGGCTCTAGCACATGAGACCCATCACATACATAGCAGATTTGTTCCATGCAGCTATTGAGGACAAAGAGTTGAAACTATGGTATTATTCCTCCAGAGTGTAGATTCATAATGAAACCAAGAAAACAGTGTGCTGAGCTAACAATTCATTTTTAACTGTTTAGCCATCTCATAAAATTAGCCCAGAAAGTGCCAACTGCTAATCTGGAGGATGTTTTGCCACTAGCTGAAGAGATCAACACAATCCTCTCCAAGTGCTGTGAGTCTACCTCTGAGGACTGCATGGCCAAGGAGGTAAGAGAATCCTCATCATGGGCCGTGTACTGAGTGGCAGGCACTCTGGGTTGCTTTTTACCTACATCAGCTCAATGAATCCTTGTGACATTTAAGTGTATTGTTAACCCCATTTTATATAGATAAGGAAACAAGATTAACCAGGATGAATAATTTGAAGTCTTACAACTAGGAAGTGGCCAAGTCCACACACAAGGACAAGATCATCTAACTCCAGAGACCTTATTCTACCTGCACAGCCCAGTGCAGTTTAATTATAATTAAACAAGTTCTTAAGTTAATTCCTAAAACTTAATATTTAAACTCAATTCCTTGGAAACACTAGTCATATTTTTTTTAATTTTTTAAAATTTAGGTAATCTCTACACCCAACATGGGGCTGGAACTCTCGACCCTGAGGTCAAGAGCCACATGCTCTACCAACTGAGCCAGCCAGGCGCCCCACTAGCTACACATCAAATGCTCAATAGCATTGGACAGTATAGATAGAGATCATTTCATCACAAAGTTCTATTGAACAATATTGCAAGCATTAGATTATTAGGAAGTGCTCATGTTTATACCTGTTATAACTGGGTCAATTTTTTTTCCACCATTTTTCATTTACCTAATCCTTTCAAGCAGATATGAATTTGAACAGTTGCTTTAGATAAAGGTTACTCTAAGTCTTTGGACCTCTTTAGAAATAGGTATATTGTATTGCGTGGTCTTCTTCCTCTAAGAAAACAGGTCTGTGTTAATAGGTGTTTTTCTATAACCTGACTTAGAACCTTTCATATATACCAGGCCAAGGCTTGTAAGCCTACCTAAGCCTTATTTTTTTAAATTTTATTTTATCATGTTATGTTAACCACCATACATTATATCATTAGTTTTTGATGGAGTGTTCCATGATTCATTGTTTGTGTATAACACCCAGTGCTCCATTCAATACATGGCCTCCTTAATACCCATCACCAGGCTAACCCATCCCCTCCCACACCCCTCCCCTCTAGAACCCTCAATTTGTTTCTCAGAGTCCATAGTCTCTCACGGTTTGTCTCCCCCTCCAAATTCCCCCCCTTCATTTTTCCCTTCCTACTATCTTTTTTTTTTTTAACATGTATTACTTGTTTCAGGGGTACAGATCTGTGATTCAACAGTCTTGCACAATTCACAGCACTCACCATAGCACATACCCTCCCCAATGTCTGTCACCCAACCACCCCATCCCTCCCACCCCCCACCACTCCAGCAACCCTCAGTTTGTTTCCTGAGATTCCTCATATCAGTGAGGTCATATGATACATGTCTTTCTCTGATTGACTTATTTCGCTCAGCATAAGACCCTCCAGTTCCATCCACGTCATTGCAAATGGCAGGATATCATTCCTTTTGATGGCTGCATAATATTCCATTGTATATATGTACCACATCTTCTTTATCCATTCCTCTGTCGATGGACACCTTGGCTCTTTCCACAGTTTGGTTATTGTGGACATTGCTGCTATAAACATTGAGGTGCACGTACCCCTTCGGATCCCTACATTTGTATCTTTGGCTAAGGCTTATTTTTAATGAGGCCAACCAGGAAACTAACAGTGCACAAACTCACAATTGCTTTTATAGCTGCCTGAATACACAGTAAAAATCTGTGACAACTTATCCACAAAGAATTCTAAGTTTAAGGACTGTTGTCAAGAAAAAACGCCCATGGACGTGTTTGTGTGCGCTTACTTCCTGCCAGCTGCCCCAACACCTGAGCTGCCAGCCATCGAGTGGCCCACAAATACAGACCTGTGTGACAAAGGGAATGCCAAAGCCATAGATCAGTAAGTAGAGTTGATCAGAGTAATTTTTTTCATGACGGTATTGATATTTACTAGCACTAAGTGACAAAGAAATGAAAGGTTTGCCATTTCTTCCCATTCATCTGTTTTCATCCAATGAAGAACTAGAATAGGCCATATGTTTCATATACCATGAGCTGCATAAGCTACGAGTATGTGCACATCCATGGCATAGAAATATTTCACAGATAGGTTGGATTAACAAGTCGGAAAATGGCCAATATTAGAGATCAGAATTTAGACTAACTTTAGACTAATGTATATTTGTCTAAATATTTTCATAAATGCATAGAGAGCAATGGAATAAGACAATGGAAGGATTGACACAAATCTACTTCCACAGAAAAGCCATTCACAGTACCTACTTGATGCTTTATGTAGTGTTCATTTTATTATGGCTACACAAAAGCTAGCTCCATATGCATTTGAAATAGATGTTTATATATAATATACACATATGTGTATATATAGTACACATAAAGCTTTAATTATTAACTAGTCAGAATAGCTCCAAAGCAACTACTAATAATTTGCATTTCAATGAGAATATTAATCCCAAACCTGTTGATTTGGAGTCAGTTTTACCTAAACCTTTTATTTCTAATTAAGATGCAGAAGCCAGGTGATCAGCCTTTATAACAGAGACCCAATTTCAAACATGACACACATACACAAATCTACTCATGTTAAAAAGTATTCGCTCCTTTCCCTCTCATGCCAGGTATACATTTGAACTAAGTAGGAGAACTCATCTTCCAGAAGTATTCCTCAGTAAAATACTTGAGCCAACCTTCAAAAGCCTTGCCGAATGCTGTGACTCTGAAGATGCTACAGGCTGTATGAATGCTCAGGTACCACTCGCTACATTTCCTTTACCAACCTTGGTAGAAGTCAAGGGTTGGAAATCTGTAGCTCATGGGCCAAATCGGACCCAGTGCCTGTGCTGTATGGCCTGTGAGCAAAGAATGGTCTTCTATTTTTAAACGGTTTTTAATTTTATGACAAAAATGTGAAACTCAAAATTCAGTGTTCATAAAGTTTCGCTACAACACAGCCTTACTCCTCGTTTGCACATTGTTTATAGTTGCTTGTGTGCCATATTGGCAGAGTTGAGTAATTACAAAAGAAACTATATATAGGTTACAAAACCTAAAATATTTACTATCTGGCCTTATGTAGAGAATGTTTGTCAATATCTGGTGTAGATAATAAACACACATACTAATACATTAAACAGAATTCTGATTTAATGTTCTTCTAGAACAATGCTTCAAGACAAATAATTTTGTATGTAATTGTTTTCTTACAGGGCCCTCAACTGAAAAAGGAATTATCTTCTTTCATTGACAAGGGACAAAAACTATGTGCAGATTATTCAGAAAACACTTTTACTGAGTATAAGAAAAAGTAAGGGACTTTTCTGGCTGTTTTGTCTACATTTATCAATATTAGTTTGGTTTTGTGGTCTCAGAGTATAGGTGAGGATTAAGATGTGCTAAGTGAGCAACAGAAAGAAGAGGTGCAATCAAGAGTTTAAAAAAGTAGAATCTAGTATTTATGTAGGAAGAAATGGAGTTCTTTTCAGAGGGGGAAAAAGTCATGTGTATCGGGTGAGGTCAACTAGAACACAGCCACAGAAGTATAAATTACAAGACCTGCAGGAACTTGATTCAAAAAAACACCAAATTAGCCCAGAGTTCATCAACATTCTTGCCCTAAAACTTATGTAGATGTCGCCACATAATTGAACTGTAAAACTGCGGAAAAAGGTTACCTAACCTCGTGGCATATTGTGTCTGACAAGACAACCCAACTTTCAATCAAGTGTGATACCACCCATGACCAGCATGTATTCTTTACAAATTGAAAATAATCATCAGTAATGTTGTACAAGAGTCAACAGTCGTGTTTCTCAAGAGAAGAAAGGCCGTACTAGTGAAATGAATTTTACTGGGTTCCTAACGATCCATGGCATTCCCAACTTCATTAAGTAGATTTCTTAGATCCATTTCAAATCATCTTGGTCAACATAGGCCTAAAGCAAGCACAGATAGAACTCCACAAAAAGAACTAAGAATTCCAAAAGTAGGTCACCTCCTTCAATGACCCCCCCTGAAGCCTACTTTAGCAAAGCTCTAAAAGAAAATGAAAAACTGTGAAAGCCTTAAGTTCAAAATGCTTATTTCCCAATGATCAGAAAACAGCATAGAATAACATTAAACAGATAATACAAGTTTTGTACCCCAGTGTTTCCTTGGGCAACTGACAATTTATATAATCTCAATACATTAAAAATAGCAATGAAGTAGAATTGACCTTTGGGTTATGAAATCAAAGATTGAGACAACTGCATCCAGGTATTTGAAATCCTGCACAAGTGTACACACACATACCCACACTTTTTCTTTCTCCATTCTCTGAGTTCCTTCTGGGCTGACTTGCCTCTTCTTCCAGCTGGGACCAACTCTTTTCAGTAATGCTATTATGAGCAAACTAGTCCCCCTAACCCTCTTGTCCTTTCCCAGCATCCACCTTACCGCAACTAGATAAATTTGGGTTTCTACCACCTCCCATTGCCCACAACTAGGCTGGCAAGTAGTTCCTGGAGAAGGTCCTAAAACCAGGCTGAGTTGCCCATTATAAGAGTAGAGAGATACCAAGATTCTACAGACAATCCAGAGGACTCAAGTCCTAGTGCCATCTTAAAAACTAGATGGAAAGTTAATTGATAGTAGAGCTAAAAACAAGAGCCAAAGTTTCTGACCTTCTTTGTGTTCCTCCAACATAGCCAGTTGAGAAGTAGGCACACTGAGGGGGAACTTGTGTAAAATGAGAGAAGAGAAAAAGTATTAAGGTGGCATAAATTTCCATGAGGGAAATACTCTTTAAGGAGCTTGAAATCTAGCACTGGAGAGAAGATGAAAAGTCAGGAAGAATAGGAGAGGAAGGGATCCACGTTAATATAACAGAGGAAACGAAAGGGGAAAGACTGGAATTCAAATCCAGCAACAAATTTTAAGTTTACTTTTAGGGTCTTAAAAGAGATGTGGAGATTTCATTTTCTAACCTCGAACTGAGTCGCTAAAAATCACTCCATGGATCCGAAGTTTAAGAGCAACTATTTCCATTTTTCTATTGTAAAAGACCTGAAGTGGGTTATCAGCTTGCATCAGAAAGGTTTATAAAATACATCTAGTAAAACCTTACATAAATATGGTCTTTCAGACTAGCAGAGCAATTAAGAGCACAATTCCCTGATGCCAGTGCCGTGGAACTCCAAGGGCTGATTGACAAGCGCTCAGACTTTGCCTCCAAGTGCTGTTCCATCAACTCACCTCCTCTCTACTGTGATTCAGAGGTAAGAAAATCTAACCCTCTACTTAGCACTGCACAGTATTTTAAGAATTTTACTCAGACTTGCTCATTCCTTTGTTACTGAAATGCCATTATGTGGCAGACTTTTCCTGACACTTGCCTGAGAAAGACAATTACTATTTCCTTGTTATGCTAATGTAAAAGCAAATTGAGGCAGTTGCAAAACTTTGTTGCCTATATTCATAAACCCTTGTGTTAAAGTACACTGCAGTGTTTTTCAAACTGAAGGTTGTAACATTAACACCTTTTTAAAATAAAAAAAATACGGTAGAAATAGAGTCCATCTCACACAGTAAGGGTAAATATTTTGTGAATTTTACTTCATATATGTACATGCACATAGGTATCAGTAGATAGAAATACTTTTAGAAACCTGGATCACACACCTTCTCTCAATTATGAAAATTTGATTTTGTTTTAAGAAAAAAATGCAACTGAAAATTAACGGTCACTAATGTTTCTTTAGAGTAAGAGGTTCTAAAAGTTAAGATGGAGTCATTTCTCATTACTAAATTTTTTTAGATGCTATCGATTTGCTTCAAAACTTTAAAAGCTAAAGAAATCAGCTTGGGTTCATCTTTCTTTAAATGTTAATAATGTTAATCCCCCTGCTCCTCCATTCCCTTTCCCTTTTCCCTCTCCTCTCTAGCTTTCCTTCTGTCCCTTAAATGTAATTTGCATAGATGCCAGGTCATTTATTTTTTTACATTGTGCATGACAGAGGCATTTCCAGCCAGACTTTTTTTCTGTAGTCTGTTAGTGTATCCCTTTCACTACCTCTGAGCCTACTGGCTTTCTCCTATAAGCCAGTGTGAGGCAGGTACTTAGTGTCCTACCTTTATGCCGGCTGCAGGTATAGAGGAGGGGAGGGGAGCCCAATTTAGGACACGTAGGTCCGCTGCAGATAGATCTGGTCATGCTCTGAGATTTTGTTCAATGTTTTAAGCTAGGATGTCCTCCATCAAGTCAGTATCTATCCTATTCCATGAGGAAAGGTTCTGTTGGCCTTTTTCAGATATAGTAAGCCCACTCACATCCTCCATTTGACCTATTCCTCCCCAGCAGTCATATCAATTATTTAGAAGAGTCAAAAAGACAACATTTCATTCACTTTACTGCTAATTTGGTGGTATTAGTGATCATTCCAAGAACTGTGTTGTCTCACCCATTCCACTTCTGGGATACAGAGGCAGGGTTAAGCGCAACTCTATACCAAACCAAAATATCTTCTTCCTTTGCTCACCTCTTTCTGAAGCTCATGATATTAAATTATTTTCTTTCTTACTCTGGCAGTGGCTGTTGAGATTTGGCTGATTTTACTATTGTTTATTTTGTCATGTGTTGGGGAAGAAGCAATTATGATCCATTCTTGACCTGTCATTTTTGTGTTTTTACATAAAAAGAACTACAGTGGTATATATGCTGCTGAAGCGAGCACAAAAAAAAGAACTACAGTGGAAGTCAATATTTAGGCTGATAATTTAGTGTCAGTTAGAAGGCCTCTTCTATAAGCTGGACAAATTCATGTAAATTCTTGAAAGATCTTCATTTAGACCATGAAAGTGACAAAAGCTTAGTGTCATCTTATTCTATTATTTTTTCTATTTCTAGTATTCTATTAGAGCACATTTGAAAATATCTAAGAACTTAGTAGAAATTACAAAAGTTCAAATGTCAGAAAAAACTATAAAGATCATCTAGTAGAACTTTTCACTCCACTAATTCCTTCCAGAGGTCATTCAGCCCACACGTAAATGTCTATAATCAATTTATTTTCTCCTAGAGGTAGCCTATTTCACTGCCAGTTGGCCTCATTTATGAGAGCTTTCTTCTACAAGTTAAGCCAGTGTATTACCCTCATGATTTCCACTGACTGGTCTGGTTTTCTTTACCAGCTAGAAAATGTCTCTCTTCTCAATAGCAGCTTTTATACCTAAAATGGCTTTTTAAAAGTTAGCCAAGTCTTAAGTGATACATCTGATAAAGGGTTAGTATCCAAAATATATAGTGAACTTATAAGTCACCACCCAAAAAGTGAATAAGCCAATCAAAAAATTGAAAGAAAAGTCTATTCATGTCTTCTGCCCAAGAAGCCATATGGATAGCCAACAGACATATGAAAAGATGCTCAAAAAAAAAAAAAAATCACTGGATATCAGGGAAGTACAAATCAAAACTACAAGGAGATACCATCTCACAACTGGCTAAAATCAACAACACAAGAAACAACACGTGTTGGCAAGGATGTGAAGAAAGGGGAACCCTCTTGCACTGTTGGTGGGAATGCAAGCTGCTGCAGCCACTCCAGAAAACAGTACAGAGTTTCCTCAAAAGGTTGAAAGTAGAACTATTCTATGACCCAGCAATAGCACTACTAGGTATTTACCCAAAGGATATAAAAATATTGATTCGAAGGGGCACATGCACCCTTATGTTTATAGCAGCATTATCTACAATAGCCATATTATGGAAACAGTCCAAGTATCCATCGATGGATGAATGGATAAAGAAGATGTGGTATATACACACAATGGAATATTACTGAGCCATAAAAAAGAATGAAATCTTGCCATTTGCAACATGTTGGAGCTAGAGAGTATTATTCTAAGTGAAGTAAGTCAGAGAAGGACAAGTACTACATGATTTCACTGCTATGTTGAATTTAAGAAATGAAACAAATGAGCATGGCGAGGGGAAGAAAAATAGTGTTTCTTGGTTTGCCTCTAACTATGGAGAATAAACTGATGGTCACCAGAGAGGCGGTGGTAGGGGGATGGGTTAAACAGATGATGGGGATTAAGGAGCACTATGTGATGAGCACTGGGTGATATATGGGAGTGCTGAATCACTATACTGTATACCTGAAACTATTATCATACTGCATGTTAGCTGGAATTTAAAAACTTAAAAGTTAGGCAAGTTTGGTCTCATAGTACTAACATTTTAGTGAAGTTTTATTTGTTTTTGCCTGTATAGCACCTAACAAAGTCCTAATTAGTTTGCCAAACTGAGCTACATCACCTTGTTTGTTGTTCTGCTTAATATCCTGGGAGATTCTGATTTCTCTTCTAATTTCTACATTCACACCCTACAGCCAAACCTATTAGCCAATCTTGTTTGTAGCAATTTTAAAGTTAGAACTCCAGATGAAGAGCAAAAGCCTATTCTTTAAATTCTGCTGAGAAATAGATCATGTTTATCTTTCATGAAAATTCAAGCCAAGTGAGATTCTAAACATAAAAATTGGAGGAGTTGGATTGCTAGAATATTTTGGTCATTTTCAGCATTAAAACGCTTAGCATAAAACAACTGAGCAGTCCCTTCCTTTACTACTAACCTGCAACAGCTGAATTAGGTTGCCTTATGCCAGAAAAATAAAACTACCTCACTTAGAAGTTGTTACCAAAAGATTTTGCTGAGTCTCACTCAATTATTAAAAGGACTAAGTTGTTTTTTTTTACATTCTGTCAAAAAGCAGCAGTTTTGTAACCCTTCCCGACTTTTTGTTATCTGTTTATCCATATACACACTTTCCTTTTTGACATCATACAAGACAAACTGAACAATTGCACACAACACATGCTTCAAGTCCATTGCTTCTCTTTTTTTGTTGTTGCTTTTCAGATTTTTTTATTATAACATATGGCCATTTAAAAACGTTGTATTTTCAATTACAATGATGAAAAGGCAGGCTTACAACGATGTTCTTGCTTTATACCCAGAAAATGTAGAGCAGTGCTGCTGCTGAATAGCCAATCTTTCAGAAACCTGCTAGACAAGAGGGGGACAAATGGAGTGGAGGCACTTGCACACATGTGATTATTTGGAGCACTGGGAGAGGAGACCCTCTGCAGTTTGCATTAGCCCTTTAGATGCTCTTTCTACGCTAATCTCACAGCTAGGTTAATGAGCTGGCCTCTGGGACTTCATGTTAGAACAGCACTCACTTTGATTCTCAATGCTTGGTGTGAGTATTTGTCCTGTCACTCTGTAATATTTGGGATATAATTTATTAAACCTCCTTGCCCTATATTTTTTTGACAGATGTTTTTCCTTTAAAATAATGCCCATCTGCTACATTGACTCCAAGTCATTTATATCCAGGGATCTACCTCTTTCGACCATTCTAAATATACTTGGCACAGCCGCTAGAAGAATGGCAAAAGGCACTTCTGAACCAGATTAAATCAGTGTTTCATTAATTTCAACATGGCCAAAATCTTCTCCTTAAAAACCTCCTCTTGTGTTTCCTAAGTTTATGAGTATCACCACCATTCACCCATTGTCTAAGATAACAAGTGATCCTTGATATCACTTTTCATATATATCCAAATTCCAAATCCTACCAATTTTTTCCTCCCAGCCCTTTAATATTTACTTAAACAAGTTGAGGCACAAGCAATAATAAATCCTATCAATTCTAACACCTCAGTATCTCTATCTCCCCACTTACTTCTACATTATTGGTACTTAAGTTTAGGCAACCTTTTGCCTGCAGTATAATGTCCCAATTGGTCTTCCATCTCCAGTCCCCCCACTTTCCAGGCCTCACACCCACCCTCATCTCTATACAGAGGTCAAAATAACCTTTGTAAAACACAAAATAGTTAGTACATTCCTCTATCTCCATTGCATCCAAAGTTTTGTTTTGTAATAGAGTTTGGACCCTTGACTTCCTTTCCAGTTGGATCTACCATTACTGCTTGTTCCTCCTGCTTTGGTTCTCCTGAACTACTTGCAATTTTTCAAGTACATTCAGCTTGCTCTGACCTCAAGGATTTTGCGCATAATGACTCATCCCAGATTGCCTCATGCTCACTCCAACCTGGATAAATCTTCCATCAAGTCTCAGGATTCAATTTAGGCCTCACCTACCTCCTTTGGGAATCCTTCCCTGGACTCAAGCTCTTCTGTTAGCCCTTACTACTCTGGGCACACCCAGTAATTGGCACTTATTAACTATTGTCCTTTCTTTCTTGTCTATTTTTCCTGGAACACTGTAAATTCTAAGGGCAAAGACAGTATAAAATTAAATAAATGTGAATGCTGGCTCATAAAAAGTTTACTATAAAGCTACATTTTGACAAGAATCTTTTTCCCTAAGCAAGGTTCAAATTTGTGTATACCTTCTGCAACAGTCCTCAAAATACTTTATGACTTAGATAACATTTTTTCATTTCAGATTGATGTTGAAATGAAAAATATCCTATAGTCCTGATGCATGTGTGTATTAGGTAAGTATAGTTTAAAGGCAGCAAAGAACCCAGATTTGTATTTTAAAAATCTGAGAACAATTTGAATAGTCTCCTTTCTAACTATCATCTATTCAGACTCATTTTACAGTGAAAATATTAAGCCTATGGAAAAGTTAAGGTGCTTATAACGCATAGACACAACCAACTTCTGACCTATTCAGGCCTAGAATCCAGGTCCCCAGTTTGGTACTATAACCATTACAACTTCACATCTAAGATAATGACAACATGGAGATCATTTCAGGAATTTTGAGACATTCAAAGTTTAAAGACTCAGTTTAAAGACGGAGTCCACCAAGTCTTAAAGACAACAGGGTTCTTAGGAGGAAAGAGACATTTTTCAAATTAAAGCAACATGTTTGAAGTATTATCACTTGTTTATTTTAGATATTACACTTTCACCCATTAAAAAATGTGTGAAGATGTTGAGCCTAAAGTAGAACCCCATACCTTAAACCAAAGGTGACCTCAACTCTGCACATTACAAAATTATTCTCTCCAGATTTAATTGTATTCATTTTAAAGATATTACTTTTGAGATTAAAAGTGATGAAAACAATCATTTAGGTTTATTTCAGACCTTCATTGAACAGAGGTTTTTAATGCTGTAAGGCTGTTATTTTGCTCTATTGACAACATTCCTCAAAATGATATGGAAGCAAAGATCATTGACTAAGGAAATTAAATCATTTCATCATATCCAGGCTTTCAATGTAAACTCTTTGAATGTAAAATGGTAAAAAAGAAAATTAACATCCTGAGAGGCAGGACAATGGGGGTGGTCATGGAAACTTTTGAAATTACCCACTCTACATTAGAACCCCCACTCCAACTATCTTTGTAAGCAAGTTATTATACTCCTTAAAGCTCAGTTTCCTTTTCTGTGAAAAGATATTACAGTATGTCTCCGCCTTGTTGTAATGATGAAAGGGAGGGGATGTGTAGAAATGCCTAGGAAATGGCAGTCCTACCAGCAACATTGCTGCTATTGTTTCGACTACGTATAACGTGAATCTAAACTCAAATGAGTTTCCCCCAGATCCATCAGTCTTTTCATGTTTTAAATTGCTCTAGAATAGATCCCTTTTCTTCTAAGTTTTCTCTTCCTAGGGGCACATACTGTTGAGTGTGAAGCAGTTCCTAAAACCGTTAAACCAACTGTGGCTGGCTCTGCATTCTATCTCAACGAAAGCCTGTATTTCGGCAGATGGAGGAGCTGAAGCCTTGGTTTCAGAGGGTTCTCATCCTTAAGTACACCTCCAATTCAGGGCTTCCAGCCAACAGTGTGTTGCAGTTTCATTCTTAACTAAAAGCATATTATAAACCAGAGTTGTCCTCTTGACCGTTATTGGTCCCCTTGATCACTTTCTTTCTTCAAGCCCCAAAATTGACTGTGGCATACCTCACTAGAGAGAGAATTATAGTCTCCTGATAAATCCCACAAGGCCAGTTAGCTTTTTCCTTCAGCTTTGGAAAGAGTGTTCCCTGGGTTGCCAACAGATAAAGGAATAGGCTCCCATTGCAGACCCAAGTTGGATAGAAAACACTACCAGAATCACACTCAGCATAAGCAGGTGCTTACACCGTGAGAGAAACTAGTGAGGAAAGCACAAACGGGTCTCCCATCTCAAAGGCATAAACGCAGGACAACGAAAGATGGAATTTCTTACACTGTGCAAACAGAACTATGGTATAACTTTGCTATCCAGTCTTGGTGGGTTTGGTAACCAAGGTGGGGGCGGGGAATCATATTTGATTCATTACAAAGTAGAGGGGGATTTGACAAAAACTCACTGTGTCACTAAAAAAAACTATTCTCTCAATCCCATGACAAGGGAGGCTCATGTGCTATTGGTTGCTGCATTTTTTTGTTTTGGCCATAACCATTCATTCTGCGAGCACAAAGTTACACACAACATTAATTCAAAGAAAGAAAGAAAAGCTATGATGTACCTTAACATAACAGTGATGGCCTCCTACACAGGTCTTGGGAATTTCTTACATTTTTATTCTGGACCCATCAGGTGGGTCATAGTGGATAATATGTGTCATGTTAGACAGGTCTCTCTTTTAACATAAAAATAACCAGACCTTATAAACATCTGCTGAGCGGTATTAGGATTGTTGCCCATTAGCAGTTTTTCTAACATTTATTTTCATTATTCTCATAGATCTGTTGTTGGAACCACCTGGGAATATCTCATGGCCTAACCTAAGCAAAACCAGAGCTCCTGGGGAGACCAGTAGGATACTCCCTGCTTTTTATCAGCTACATTTTCTTTATACAACAAGTTTGATAATTTACTATAAAAAATAAATATAATGCAGACCATAAATTTTCCTGAGGATGTTACAACGCTGATCTTCAGCTCTGTCCCTGTGATTTTCACAAAGATGCTGCGATAGGCAGCCCCAACCTCACGAACCCCTGCTTTTTTCTAGCTCTCTGCTGTGTCTTTCTAGAAGATTCACAACATTAAGTATCCACTTTCAAATTCCCAACACCCTAAGTTCCATTTCTTGATTGCTTCTCAGGCTTAATAGGTACCATTAAGGAAAAGTTAGCCAGACTTCTATCATAAATAGCCTGGGATAGTTCACTTCTTAAAGAACCACCACCACCACCTTCCTGAGAACAACTTTGTGCTCCCAGCTGCAGGTTGTGTGGCATTAAGTAACAGCTGCCTTGCATAAAAATCTCTGTGGTCTGAACATTTTTATCTTTGCTAAAGACGACTCCTCAGAGCAATTTATTGGATCAAAATTCTCAACACCTGATTTCAGCTTAATTCAATTTACCACATGTACACCGTAGAGGATATTATTTCTATGTGCTTTCTTTGCTCAGGGGAAAAAAAAATCAATGTTCTAAGTTGACAGGTTTTATTTTGAAAAAACGATCATAGTTTTAGAATAAGCACCTCTCTGAAACCAATACAAGCCAAGGAAACCTTCTAAAACTAATTGCCTGAAGGAATTTACATTTATCTCATGGTAGATGTAGAGTTATATGGTAGAGATGAGCATATTTTAGAGCAAATATAAGTGGAGTCCCATTAACCAAAATCATCCCTGGTCATGCCTCAAGATTCTAAGTCTTCTCAGCAGAAAGAATTTCATTAACTAAGCCGAGGTCAAATACTCAAGACTTCAGCTGCCAGTAACTGGGAAATAAAATGCTTGTCCCCTTGCAGCTTCTGTAGAAGTTTCCAGTCTTACCTCCCACAAAGATTCCAAAATGGGAAATTAACCTCAAATAGAAAAGTTCTTCAGATACCATGAAGGAAAAAAAAAAAGGCAACAAACTATGCACTACATATTTAGTTATTTTTTTACTTCCAAAAGTACCTTGCTGAAGCTTCAAAACCAACTCTGGGATGTAAACATCATTGATAAAAATGAGAATGAAACTCCAAAAAAATGAGTGGCCCACAGTTAACAGTGAAGAGCAAAGCAGAGACTTAGCCTTCAAGTCCAGTATGCCATATAAGATTAATGGGCATACTGGAAGAATGTGTTCCCTGATGAAATTAGTTCTGGAAACAATATAATGTATCTCCCTTGAAGAGTCACAATTGACTGTGTACAATTTAGTATTCCCTAAATTTAACCACTGACCCCTTTTTCTTTGGATATCACCCAGAATTATTGCTCTGTAAGATTAATCTTGGAAAATTCTGCTCCGTTCTTGAGAAATTACATTTACAAATTGTTCATTAACCACTACAAACAAGCCCGTTTTGATCAAGCATTTTTATGCCTGACCAAGTAGAATGGAGTGTTTTTTGTCACTAAGTATTCGATAAATATTACATGATGGGTTGAAGTAGTGTTTTCATGGTTCCCCCGAATATATTTTCCAGCAAGCTCTGAACAACTTTCATCGGTTTCTTTTATATTAGGGATCTCTGACCCAAATATACCATCATTCTAATACAAGTTTTAGTTTTAGACTTTTTATGCATAGTTTATATGCATTCTACTCTGGGTAGAGTTTTGCTTTTAAGGCCTTTGATTGGATGAGGCCTATGCACATCGTCAAGGGTAGTAATCTCCCTTACGTAAAGTCAGCCAGTGTTTGATGTTAATCACATCTACAAAATACCTTTACAGCAACATCTAGACTAACATTTGACTAAACAAATGGCTGCCATAGCCTAGCCAAGTTGACCCATAAAGTTTAGCCATCACACAAAACTTCTGTAACTTGCATTGTCCTTTACGAGGCTTAATGTCTTTCCAATTGTAGTACTACCTGTGTTTTTCTAGATGCCTAAGTCATTCCACAAGTGATTCCTAAAGGATCACCTGAGATCATCACCTTAAGTGGTCTACACAGGATTAGTATATTAATGCCTTTTCCTGGAAATGCTTAAAACAAACAAAGCTCCTTTTTATGGAGATTTTAATTTAAAAACCTAACAAGAGGAAAGCCTTTCTATTATGTCATTTAATTCAACAGCAATATGCTCTAATGAAACAAGAATTGAGTCAACTTGACAGTTTACCCAATTTCCAAATAGCTAAAAATAAACAAGAAGGCTTAGAAGCTTGTGTTTTTATGACTCTGGTCTTCCTTCTGTGTACCTCTCCCCACCACCAAAGCCTCACCTTCACCCAATCTATAGACCAGTGATTCTCAGAGATTCGGGTTTAATCAGTCTTGAATGGAACCTGCTGTGCAAAACCCTGCACATCATTGCTTTAGAAGCTTGGCACATGGGGCACCTGGCTGGCTCGGTTGGTTAATCATCTGCCTTCGGCCTCAGGGTCCTGGGATCAAGCCTCGCAGCCTCGAGTCTGCTTCTCCCTCTCACTCTCCCTCTGTTCTCTCTCTCAAATAAATAAATAAAATCTTAAAAAAAAAAAAAAGCTTGGCACCCTCACCCAAATTAGAAAAAGAGAAGCATCTGAAATCAACCAGTAAAGGACCTGTTGGTTGGCTAAGTGGTTATACTGGGCAAGGGTGAATTTCTAATATCACTTTCCCTCTGTCTGCCATTGCATTATGAAAATGCTGTCGATTATGGAATGAAATTTTTGTCTCCCATTAAAGAAAACCCAGTCATAGATAAGTCAAAAGATGGCCTTTCCCAGAGGCTATTTCTTCCTTGTCCATTTCTTCCAGGATCTGAGATATTCTTTTCCCTCATCAGGACAAGAAAGTACCTAATTATTCCTTCCACTACACACACCACCACAAGTCTCCTCATTTTATAACTAATGCTTTTTGGCAAATTCTAGTTTGCAATTAACGATAGTACCTACTTACCCATCTTGATTCTCCCCCAGTAAGAAAGTTTCCAACAATGAATTAGGTGTCTTTTCTCATGCTACAATCCCAGAAATACGGATTTTGCAACCCCTTATGCTGCACCATGAAAAGCCTCCGGAGGGCATGCCTGTTTCAAATAAAAATATCTTTGCCTCCACCTTGTGGTTGACAGGCCTAAATGCAGATAGCTGTGCAGAAATCTATTCTGAAATCAGATTTTCATAAAGTGGATGGGACCTGATCACCTGTAATATGCTTACTTTGTGCTACAGCTGTACTTAGAACAACGTGAAAAGCCAAGATAACAAGGTATAGAATTCTCAACCTTTATTCTCAGAGATTTCAACGAATGTGTGAATTGGCAACTTTGTACACAACAGACCAAATGATCTGTCTAAATTTTTCCTTTAGATCCTGAGAATGTTTAAAATTTTAAGAAAAAAAAATTAACCCATTTTTCTCTCTGAAAAGATAGCATCAATGATGGAGTAGAAGTACCTAATATTAAACTCCTGCTAAGATTAGGTAAGAAAATGTAAGAAATAGTACAATACTTCACTTTGCACACACTGTGTTGTCAACAACCGACCTCTGTGCTTCGGAACCAAATTACAGCTGGAAGACAGAGTTTGGGATAAAGAGGAACAGCAGCTTTATTGTTTTGCTGGGAAAAGGAGGAGGCAGCAGGCTACGGCCTTCAGAAACTGCAAGCCTGGGCCCTTGGGTGGCTCAGTGGGTTAAGCGTCTGCCTCCCGCTGGAGTCATGAGCCCGGGGTCCCGGGATGCAGTCCCGCATAGGCTTCCTGCTCAGCCCGGAGACTGCTTCTCCCTCTCCTCCCTGCTTGTGCTCTCTCTCCCTCTCCCTCCCTCTCTCTCAAATAAAAAAAAATCTTTAAAAACAAACAAACGAAACAAACAAAAACCCTGCAAGCCCTCCCAGGGCAAGGGGCTGGGCGCTTTTTGGGGAAATACAGGATCTAGCGGGTTTCAACAGGAACTGCGGTTGTGCTGCCAGCCTTAGTCGTTTTCAGGGTGGTACCAGGTTCCTGAAACAAAAGGCTAAGAAAGGAGGAGGGGGGAAAGGTTACTTTAAAATAGAGCTTCTCTGAGTGCTTGGTTGAGCGCCCAAAACTTTATTTCCGCTCAGGTCAGGAACTCCGGGTCTCGGGTTCAGCTCCGCACTGAGCAGGGAGTGAGCGGGAGATTCTTTCCCTCTCCCTCCGCCCCTCTCCGCAGTCACTCTCTAAACAAACAAATAAAATCTTTTTTAAAATATCGAGCTTCGTGGGAGCACTGTTGCGGCTGTTTTGATTTTTGTTCAACTTTATGCTTTTAAGCGGTTTCAGTATTACTTTTTCAAAAACTTTCCCGTCTTATCTCGTCCAATCTTCCTCACATTGACATGAAGCAGATAATTCGGGTCCTGATACATCTAATTTACAGGTAAAATGGGCTCAGGGGGATGAACGCGCGCTAACAGCAGAGACGGGCCCAACCATGCGGATTGTCTCCTAAGTGCCTTCCGAAAGTCAGGTGTAGCAGGTACGACCTGGCGACGGTGCGTGCCACGGATCTATTGCTCCGGAAAACGCCACCCTGACAGGGCAGCTGAGAACAATAGCAATCATTAAAAATTTGCTCACGCCTATCAGTGTTGACGGAGCTCGGGGTTCCTCGTGCAGTTGAGATCAGGCAGTGGCTGGGTCCCTCCTCAAAGCGTTTTCATTCACGGAAGCCGCCCTGGGATGGAAGCAACCAACCAACCGTGGGGCTCCTTGAGCATCTCGCTCCTGGTGCTCTGTTCACGTGGTCCCCGCAGGCAGCCTCAGGGCAGCCAGCGCTTTCCCGCCGCGGCTGCACATTGCCGAGTTTCCCAAGATAGAATGGCGGAAGCTGTCCTTTTTAATCAACCCCCAGAAGTCAGGCAGCAACCTTCCCACTATGTTCTAGCCAACAGGCGGTGCAAAGACCCCACCAGCTTCGACAGCAGGTGAGATAGACTGCAATTTTTGATCAATGGAGTATCAAATAATTTGCAAACGTTTTAAAACCACCATCGGTACAAGATTTTTAGATCAGCGTATTTGTCATTGGCAGTGGTTGTGCAGAATATGACAAAGCGCTCCGAAGGCTGGGGAAATGATGTAAATAGGAGTCTAATCCAAATATAGATTTGCTGACCAGAAAATCACCAACATTTTTAAAAAATTACTTTCTATATCAGTAATCTGAGGACTAGTTCATAGAATATGTTTAGGTATAAAATTAGATAAAAATAAGAACCTAATAAAAAACTCAGAATAAGGCCAATACTACTACAAACTGAACATTGAAAAAAGTGAATTCCTGTCTCCAATGAGTTTTTGTCATCCAGTTTATCATATTTGGTTCCTTGTCATTCATATGTTCCTAATTATGATGTCTAATACACTCAAACCAACAAATACACTCAGTTGTTACTCTAATTTCTAATAGATGGTCTCTATGTAAAAAGCAGAGAATTACATAGTGATACATCATCAGTTATTAACTCAAAGACGGCAATGATGAAACCTGTGATTAATTTTGTTCAAGGATTATGTTTGCTGAATAAGGAGGGTACAACGTATTTTATGTAACAGTTTGTCAGATGTATTTCAAGCCGTCAAATATTTAGACATGTGCTCTGTGGGCCCCCACTTGTACGTTTCCCCCTGGGCTAGCAGTTCCAGGTCAGGTCCGTATCTTACAGGTACCGCAATGGATCAAGTAGGTGACTTTTTCCCTTTGCCCCACCCCCCACAAAAACACGAAAACAATACACAGCCTCATTCACACCGGCTTAACAACAAATTTCCCCCAGGCTCTTCAGCATGGTGACTTCAAGCAAGCTGCTGGTACTCTTTCCTCCAAGCCTGGAAAACTATAAATGTGAAGGGAAACTAAAATGATTTGAAGAACTAACAACCATACTAACAATAGTTATGAGTATCTTTGGAGAGTCGGAAGGCTGGGGAGTTCCTTAAAGGCCGTCTTGATCTTGGGAACACAGTGGGGGAGAGAGGTTGATGGGAGTGGATTCAACCTTGGGCAGAGTAAGGGGAAGAAAGCTTCTAAAATCTGCTCAGGCATTCAGAAAAGTTTAAAACGCTAATAAAATCATAAGAGATGGGCTGAATAAGTGAGAAGACAGTCCATGCTCTTGAAGTGCATGACTCACTATCACAAAAATATCAATCCTCCTCAAATTTATCTATAAGTTCAATGAAATCCCCCATTAAAATTCCAGGTGAATTTTTTAAAAAAATTCATTCAAAATCCCTTATTTGAAAATGTATGTAGAAATTTAAAAATCTACAAGAAAGAAGTCTAAAAAAGGAAGAGTAATGTGTGGGAACATACATAAACAGATATATAATACAAAGCCATACAAATAATAAATAATATAATAACATAAATAGGTAAGTAAAATGGAATAGAAACCCAAGCATATATGGGAACTTAAAACTATAGTAATGGCATCATAAATCAATGTGAAAAGGTTGGATTATTTTGTAGATGGTGTGGAATTTTTCTTCAATGTGTAGAAAAATTAAATTGGAATGCTATCAAATAGCATATGTGAAAATACAAATGGACTAAAATCTTTAAGGTAAAATTAGAATACACTGGAGTTAATAGAGAAAAATGTAAGTAAACATATTCATAAGGGGTCAGAAACATCCTCCTTCAAAAAGGACAAATCATAAGCAAAATCGTGATATATTTGTAATTCTAAAACCGAAGAGGCATTAAAATTTAGAAAATAAAACAAAATCCACAAAGAAAAAAATAAAATGCATTAATCAAATGGCCAGGGGAACCACAGGGGATTTTTAAGGTAGTGAGGTTATTCTGCATGAGTCTGTGATGATGGACAAATGACATTATATGTTTGTCAAAACCCACAGAACTGTACAACCCAAATAGTGAACCTTAATGTATGCAACTTTAAAAACATCATTTATGAGGTCAAAGATCACAGGAAGGAATGCAGACTGTGACAAGAGAATTTAACTGTATTATAAATGTATGAACAACTTCTCCAGAAAGGTTAGGGGAAATGGTGTCAACCTACATAACTTTAGAAACAAATGAAGTCTGTAAGGCTAAGGGCAAAAGGAATTGTGCAAAAGCACTGTGCTCCAGTTGATAAAGTTATTTCCCATGGGGATACTTGTTAACAACTTTGATACTGCTACACATGTGTACTGGAACTGAATAATTAGTAAGTGGATGGAAGATAGTAGGAGCCAAGTTTCTCACTATTGGAATGGACATTTACAAATAAGCGAGAGGAGGAGGCTGAAATGATCCACGTGGTAATGGAGTAGAGTTGGAAACATCAGTAAGAACTCATGTTTAACTTAAGATGGCTACAGATGATTACACACAGAAATATTTATGGATGTGTGTATACAGACTGGGTTTAGTATACACACATGCATGTGCTTGCGCTGTCGGCAGAGAAGGCCTAAAAGAAATGATAACCCAGAAGCAATGAACATACCTGGCACTCTGACCTTAGTTTCTAATACCATTCTCGCCAATAAAAGGAGCTAGGGATTGTTGGAGAAATGGACTGTTAATATTCAAAATAAGCCTAGAGTATATTGTAGTATCAGGAAAAATGGAAGTGCTCAAAAAAGGGGGAAAAAAACCCACGAAGATTGGGGTAAGTCAGTGGGACACAGGAGCCAATGTAAGGAGTTCTCAGTGGTCAAAGCTGGAACAAAATAGATACAGTAGCATTGGATTATAACCCGAGGTATAAATAAATGTCCATGAGTTAGTCCATACTAATATAAATAAATGACTGTGTAAATTAATAAATGAGAAGAGACAAAACTTCCCTGCAAAAGCATTACAAATGAATTATGCAAATATTTGCCCCCTAAAAGAGGGGGAGCATAAGTCCCCACTCCTTCTGCATGGACACTGCATAGTGACTTTCTTCCAAAGAGTAGATTATGTAAAAAAGGAAAAAAAAAAAAAGATCTTACAGGAGAGAAACCTGAAAAACACTGCTTTGGCCAAGTAATCAAAATCAACATCAACAATCATAAATCATGTTGATAGAATGTACCCTTGATATGATAGAATGAAAATGAAACTTGACTTCTGTGGCCTTCCTCCTAAAAATCTGTAAACTCAATTTATTAATGAGAAAAACATGAGACAAATTCCAAGAGAAGGACACTCTATACAATATACCTGGGCCAGTACTCCTTAAACCTCTGTCAAGGTCATCAAAAACAAGAAAAGTCTGAGAAACCGTCACCCCGAGAGGAGCCCAAGGAGACATGAAGACTAAATATAATGTGATACCTGGTTGGGATCCTGGACCAAGAAAGGGTATGAGGTAAAAACGAAGGAAATCTAAATAAACTATGGCTCATTAATTCTAACACGTGCATCATACAAATCTAAGATGTTAATAGGGGAAATTATGTGGGAGTGGGGCAGGAAGTATGGGAACTGTACTATTGGCTCAGCTTCTCTCTAAATCTAAAACTGCTCTAAAAATAAAGCCTACTGGGCACCTGGGTGGCTCAGATGGTTAAGCGTCTGCCTTCGGCTCAGGTCATGATCCCAGGGTCCCGGGATTGAGTCCCGCATCGGGCTCCCTGCTCCTTGGGAGCCTGCTTCTCCCTCTGCTTCTCTCTCTCTCTCTCTCTCTGTCTCTCATGAATAAATAAATAAAATCTTAAAAAAAAAATAAAATAAAGCCTACTAATTTAAAAAATGCAATTTACAGATGAGGAAACCGAAAAGACTTGGGAGCATATAAAGGGATAATCAAACTCGTTAATTATCAGAGAAATGCTAATTAAAACAACGAGATATCACTTTACCTCTGTGAGACTGAGTAAACTTGGAAAGCTGCGTAAAGCCCAGAGCTGGTGGAGATCTGGGGACAAAGGTTCCTCATGCACTGCTGGTTGGAGTGCAGCCTGGTCCATTGGTTCTGGGAGGAATCAAGAGGCTCTTAGTCAATTATACATACACATAAACTCTGACCCTAGGTTCTGCACCTGGAGATAGATACATAAATAGATAAATACACACCAAATTCTCCCGTGGTCCACAAGAGAATATGTAGGAGGATGCTTTTGTAGCGCTGTGTGGAGGCAGAGAGTCAAACGAACACTGGCTATCCAGCCCTAGCCTAGAAAAATAAACAGGTAGAATATAATGGATGCACACCATGGAATATTACACAGATGTTAAACACAGCAAACAATATATGTGTAGCAACATGGATGGCTCTTAAAATCATAATGCTGGCAAAAAAAAAAATACAAAACTCAGTGACATTTTTACACATGACCATCTATTTCAATTAAAAATACATACATGCAAAATGAAATTTTTATATTTAACAAGAACAGATACAATGAAAATATACATAGGAAGAACACAGAATGATTACTTATCGGCAGAGGGAAATGGGGTATGAGGAATGGGGGTAACTTAAACAAGAGCTGAGCCTTCTGTGAACCAAAGATAATAATGTGCATTAACTGAAGGGTATGGTTGACATCATTAACTAACCTTCCGCACTTGAGATCCAACAAGAAAAAAAGATTCCAACTCAGATATGGAATTGAGGCCTAAGGACTTCATCATTCCTACAATTGAGGTATAGTCCAGCTCCACACTGTCCATGGCTTTTCCAAAACCACAGTCTGTGAGACTAGCTGAGGGAGATGAGGAGGGTATTATGTGATATCCAAAAAAATTCTCCAATATAAATCATCTAGGCATGTCTCCTTGGCACAGGCCCCACCTGTCATAAAGATATCACCCTGAGATCAGGTGCACCTGTAGTCTCCTGCCCAGGGACCAGTAAATCCTGGAGTAGGCCAAACTTGGCATCTTCCATGTGCTGTTGACGAGTAGCCTACATTGTCATTTACACTTGTAATACCAACTAATTCTAACAACTGTTGAGAAAGAAAAGGGTTAATGTCTCCCCGAGTTGGAGTCCTGCTGTAGTATCATAACCCCCACATTGTACAGAGTGGAGCCAGATTGAACACATTCAGAGGAAACTCTGATCCTTTCAAGACACTGAAGAACTATTCTCCAAGGAACAGAATTCGTTCTAAGTAGTTAAAACAGAGATTGGTTCACGAGAAATGTTATCTGATTCATGATTCCACTGAGTTAAGACTCGACTTTAATCCCTTCAGGATCTCTAAGTGGAGCCATTAATAACAATTATTTTAATAGCTGAAAATTAGTGTTTACTATGTGGCAAGCATTGTTCAAAACACTTTAACTGCATTATCTCATTCCAGCACACACACACAAAGGTCTATGAAGTAGCTACAGTAATTATGCCAATTTAATAAAGCAGAAAATTGACAACATAGGAGATTTTGTGACTGGCTGAAGGCTACCCATTAGTAAATGGTGGTAGAGCTGGGATTCAAAGCCAGGCAGGCTGACCTCAGAGCCATGTACTCAAACTTGTATACCTCACTGTCTCTGTCCACTGGGCCTAGCAATTAAGAAAAAGGCAGCTTCTCTAAATTATGCCAAAGTTACAATAGAAGAAATTTTTCATGGTTTGGTCAGGAAAGCATTTTCTACCCACATATTCTAATAGCCAGCTTCATTTCATTTTTTTTTTTTGTCTGAGTCTGAAGATTTTAAAGTTTCCTTCCTCTCTCCCTTCCTTCTTTCCTTTCTCGTGCTATCATAGAGTTGCTAAAGATATGGCAGAATTTTTAAAAATGTGTCCAGCATTTTGCAAAACAGAAGATGATAACAACTGGTAAGACACTTGATGATGGTTTCCATCTGTTGGAGAATTATATCTAGAACATATAGAAAAGAGGTAAAACTCAAGAAAAATCCCTAAAATCTCCGAGATCATCCAAAAAAAAAAAAAAAGACAACTGTTTTTCCTGATAGAAGTCTGTTTCACTCTGTCCCAGCCCCCATGCTATTTTTCAAAAACACCACCACCAAATGAAACAGTTCTTACCCTCCCAGATATTCAATACATTGTTTTAGGTAAAAGAACTGAAGAAACAAACTAGCAAATGTGACAAGGAGAGAAGGAGCCACCATTCTAGGATACTGTCCATTTCATGCATAGATTCAACAAACCAGTTCTTAGAGAATATTTTAAAGTTGATTGTGGTAGATCTTGTATGGTCCCTGATATGCAAAATAAATTTATCAGAAGTAGACTGTTGGTGGGGAAAAATAGACTCTTAACTATAGAGAAGGAACTGATGGTTACCAGAAGGGAGGTTGGGGGAGGGGGACGGGTGAAAGAGGTGACAGGGGATTAAGGAGTGAACTTGTCATGATGAGCATTGGGTGATATACAGAATTGTTGAATCACTATATTGCACCCCTGAAACTAATATAACACTGTATGTTAACTATAATGGAATTAAAATAAAAACTTAATTAAAAAATAAAAAAATCTATTTTTTGAAATAAGCATCTTGAAACTTGCTATAAAATTCCTCTACCTCTACTGCCAAGACTATAATGGCAGAAAGTATATTTTATTGATGCATACTGTATATTCTATTATGTATACTCCATTAATCTCATTAACATTTTTTAAAAGATTTATTTATTTATGTGGGGGGGGTAAGGCAGAAGGAGAGGGAGAGAGAATCTCAAGCAGACTCTCCACTGGGCGTGGAGCCCAATGCGGGGTTTGATCTCAAAACCCTGATATCATGACCAGAGCTGAAATCAAGAGTCAGCCACTTAACTGACGGAGTCACCCAGGCACCCATAATCTCATTAACTTTTTAAAAAACACTGACCAGCAGTCTACTGACATCTAGTGTATTTGAAGGCTATCATATGTAATCAAGTGCCCAAGAAATGGAAATGAATTCTAGTATTAGCTTTAAAAAAAAAGATTGCAGATATAGATCAAGGTAGAGACATAGCCATAAAATATATAGATATGGAGACAGGGGCACCTGGGTGGCTCTGATGGTTAAGCATCTGCCTTCAGCTCGGGTCATGATCTCCAGGTCCTGGGATCGAGCCCCATGTCCAGCTCCCAGCTCGGCGGGGAGTCTGCTTCTCCTTCTCCCTCTGCCTCTCCCCCTACTTGTGCTCTCTCTGTCATTCTCTCTCAAATAAATATTTTTTTAAAAAATTTGAAAAAACGATATGGAGACATATGTCCATATTACACACACCAGTTTTCCCTTCCATCGATATAACTAAGAACTGACTGTCAAGATAGAGACTTGAGTGATATTGCGTGTGCTGAAAGCTTCACAATAACTCAGGCAAATACGCTGATTTTGGAGTCCGTGAATTGAAAGGAACTTTTGTTTCCCATCAGTAGAAAAGAGCACAGAACTGAATGAAAGTGGAAACCAGAGTTTTATCTCAGTCTCACCATCACACTGTGTGACCGTAGAAACTTCATTCAATCTCCCCAACTCCCATCTGCAAAATATTGCCAGTACACCAAATAACCTCTCCAATTCCTTTTCTTCCTTTTATCTCTGACAGCAGTACACTGTGCGTGCGGGTGGTGCCGCTCCATGCCCTCTCTGAAACCTTTTGAAAATATTACTTACATGTACCCCTAGATGGCAGCAGAATCCCGGTTACTGTATGATTGCAGGCAGCCAATTCCCCTTTCACATCATTCTGAATCCCACGGTCAAAAAGTTAATGGAAGGACTTTGCCTTCCATTTGTCTTGCAGTTGTCAAAAGACTTGAGTTTCGCCCTCGGCTCTGCTATTTATTAACTGTACGATCTTGGGCAAATGAGCGTGTTGAGGTTTCTGATTACCTACCACAACATCAAAGGACATCTTCCAGATCTGACGCTATGATCGAATATTGTTGCCATAGCAAGAACATGGTATGTTTAAATAGTAAGGTCCTCTTTTTCTACCTTAAGCCATTCAAACCGTCTGCATTTGGCACAAAGAAAAATTCCATTTTCTCTCTGTAAGACCTTGGACAATTAACAATATTCTTGTTTCCTCATCTGTAAAATGGGGAAAATAATAGTATCTCTAAGTGGTGTTATAATGAGTAAATAGATATGACAAGTAAAGCAGCTAATAAATGTTAGCCATAATAATGTTTTATTGTTATGGTTTTGCTCCACGGCATTTGGCCTCTCACAGACCATTATTCCTACCAGCCTTCTCTCCTGATATTTGAGGGCATATGTCAGTGGCTTCAGGCTGACTCACTTACAGGCTCAGAGTCTGCACAGAACAGCACACAGGTCCAGAAATTCCTCAGAGAATCCTCCCTCATCTAAGTTGCTGTGGAAAGTTCCAGGCCTTGGATCTCTAAGTCCTGAAGGGATCTAGGTGTTCTGCCTCAATCAATTCTCATGAAAACTCCTTGAAAGGGCCCTCTAAAGGTCCTCTGATTGGAGTTGTAACCTGTAGTCTCATGGATTCCTCCTTAAGGAATGCAGAGTCGACCTGAAGGCCAGCAAGTAAGGCTGGTGAGCATCCCGTCTTAGCAACACAATGCAGAGACTAGTAACGGAAAGTTACCTATAACCTAGAGTACAGAAACCAATGTATCTGGTTCCTCCTTAAATTGGCTCTCTTGATTCACCACAATCATCCATTATATTACTTCCAAGTTCACATACCATGTTATATGTTATGTGACAAGAGTTGCCACATTCTCTCAGGTATTGATTTAAAGCCTTGAATACATAAAATACTAAAGTTGCCAAAGGGTCACTGAAACAGAATTCCTAGGAGTCACTGTGCTTCTTTGACCTATTAGCTATCATCGTTTTGAGAATATTGGATGTTATGAGCTAGCAAAATTAAGGTGCAAAGCAAAACTAGCTGTAGTCTCTACCAGGAACCATCCCTTAACTACCTTATCTCTTTTTCCAAAATACTACACTGCAACAAATTTATCTTTTATTTCTTTAATTCTATGTGTAATATAGAATTTATTTAGCAGTAATGTGTGTTGATAACTTGTTCTGTGTAACAGGATGAGTCTGGTCATGATATCAGGGCTGACAGGCAGTGGTTAATCAGAGAACATGGCCCAACCACCCCAGATCAGAGCAGGTAATGCGAAAGCAGAATCGGGGATGAGCTGGGTCTAGAACACCCAGCACCCTTTACATGCTAGCAGGGATGGGGATAAGAACCTAGAGACATCAGAGCATTCTGAGATCTGAGGCTGCCAGGGTCTTGAAGAAACCAGAGAAAGCTGTGATTACCCCTTCCGTGAGGTAGTATTAATAATCTATCTGCTTATATCACTGATTCTGGATTCACCAAATATGTCAAAGGCCTTCCAAAAGGTGAGTAAGATTAAAATAGTTCTTCCATGCATATCTCACCTTTAGAAAGAATAATGAATACAAAATAGAAGAATGGGGGTGGGGGGAGAAAAGACCAACCTCCAATTATGTATTCTTTAGCTCAGAAAACAATTCTGCTAACACAGACCATACTACACTGATCTCAGAAAGGGCAGACACCAATCCTGGCCTGCCCTTTTTGTCACCAGCGACCAGTAGGGTGCTTGGCACTCATGCTCTCCATGAAGGTTTGCCTTCCTTACTGTTGTTATGGATGATCAGCTAAGGATATACCAACCGTAAAAGTTTGTGATAGTGTCCTGCTGAGTGACCAGAGTCATAAACCCCCTGATCTTTAGCCCTTTCCTGTTATTTGAGCTGAATTCATATACAGACATACAAAAGAACATAACCACCCCAAACAAGAAGTGAAGCCAGGATATAGGCTTCAAAGGATGTAAACTCCCCACACGCCTGTTATAACTGGGGACCACTGGCACCCTGAACACCATCCCCACTGCTTGTGAATTCTTTAGAGTCGCCTTATAAACACGGTACAACAGGCTGCAAGTCAGAAGACCCATGGCCTACACCTGCTCTGGGCATCCACTAGTCGTGTGACCTGAAGCAAGTCATTTAATTTTGTTTTTTTATTCATAAGTTAGACTAACAGTCTAAGTCCAGCAATAATAGCCCATTTCAGCAATAATATTCTGATTCTAAGCTGATCATGAAGAAGAGAAAATTGGATTCAACAAGGGCCAGCCAGCGTTCCTGATCTGTATAAATTCCCACAGAGTCTTTTACTCTCCCTAATCCACATACTTTTCAGTGTGTGAACAACTAAACTGCTTACAGGA
Source organism: Zalophus californianus (assembly GCF_009762305.2). Classification (NCBI taxonomy): domain Eukaryota; kingdom Metazoa; phylum Chordata; class Mammalia; order Carnivora; family Otariidae; genus Zalophus; species Zalophus californianus. The sequence goes on along the minus strand of NC_045596.1, from coordinate 57,096,685 downwards.
GATTTACCAGTGACATAAACTCAAGGAGGATTCCAGAAAATTACATGTAATCATCCTTCTGTGTGCTTTAGAGCTGTGTGAACTCTCACCGTTCCAGCACGTTCCTGAATTGGTTAACGGAGAGGCTGAAAAAAAAACTTTAAACAGCTTAACGTGAAGCTATAAAAAATATAAGGATCCTTACACTTTATCCAAGAAATTTTATATGTCGTGGGCTTTAAGTTTCCCACAGATGTCACATGAAAATGATGATGAAATGAGCAAGTGTTGACAAATGAAATCATCAGAAGACACCGGCCGGGGCGGCGGGGTGGGGGCGGTGCAGGAATAGAATTGGAATTCTGGGATGCTCAGCTTGCACTCCTGTGACCCTGGGGCTGCCGGTGAATGGTGTCCCACGGGCCTTCACGGAGGGACAGGGGCGGGAATGATGTATTTGGGAGCTGAGGCGGCCTTGGTGACATTACGAAGAAGAGCCGTTTGACGTGGCCCTTCATATAACCACTCTTTGGCACCATCCCATCAAGACACTCGCGTCCTCCACCAAAGGTTCATCCCTTCAAATTGCACTACCTTCCAATCTAATATGAATTTTCTATCCAGTTCCAGCTTTCAGGAAGAGAGAAGAAACCTTCTATTCTGTTTCTCCCACTGAACGTAGCTAGAAACCGAGGCGGAATTCATGGAGCAGGTGGGCTAAGGAAGGAGGACAGATCTGGAGCACCACGGAAACAACGGTGTATTTACCTTTCCGTACCCCTGCTGTCTGTCCCTTGGCCTAACCGCCAAACTGCCTGAGCCCAGACGTCAGCATCACTGACCACAGAGAAAGGTCCAGGCAAAGCTCTCTAGTTTAGGCTTGGGGAGTGGTTGAGGGGTCACTTGGCAGCACAGTGCAGGAGGGCCCCATGGGGGCCTAAAACTCTGAAGGAGGAAACCCTTCCTCCCTGCTTGGAAGAGCTATGGTACTAAGACCTAAGAGAGTGGGGAGGGAGAGGTACAGTCTCACTGCTTGTCTCCCTCTCTCTTTCAACCACCAAGCCACAAACACCGTTGGAGTCATGAGAAATGCTGGCAGAGCACAGTAAATCAGATTTCAGATTTCCGGCAGCAGGACTGAAAAGGGGGCCTTTGGGGACATGGAAAGTCATCAGGAAATCACAGAGAGGGAGGAGCTCAAGGAAGTCATCTTCCAGAATTGGCTGTGCACTCCTGGGCTTACCCCCAAGCTGGGCATGCATGGGGCTGACCCCAGACGCCCCAGGAGAGACTCTGAGAAGTCAACGAAAAGTTCGATCATTGCCCAGGTCCCAGACTTGCAAATCAAATATGATACACTCTCATGTCAGATCCAAACAGGACTGCAAAGACTTCGGAGAACAGGAATGAAAGAGGGGCTCCATAGCAGACTCAGCAGACACTGAGAGAAAAATGAGGGGACACAACACAGATGTCTATGCACACAAATTTGATGAAATAACATAGACGAAATAGACTAATTAATTGTTCAAAAACCATATACTTTCTAACTTTATCCGAGATGAAACCATTCTGGAGGTCAGAAGCTAAAATCAAAGTATGGCCTGGTCTGTCTTCCTTCCAGAAAGCTAAAGAGGTGAATCCCGAATCCTTTACATAGCCCCTTCCAGCTTTTAGAGGCCACACACAGTCCTTGGCTCTTGGCCCTCCTGTATCTTCAAAGCCAGCAACATTGCATCTCCCTGTGCCTTTGGTCTGTAATTACATTTCCTTCTGACTCTTCTGCTTCCTTCTTCAGTTTTTAAGGACCCTTGTGATCATGCTGGGCCCACCCAGATAATCCAGGATAATCTCCCTATTTTAAATCCAGCTGATTAGCAACTAATTCCATTTGTAGCCTTAATTCTCCCTTGCTATGTAACTTGACATATTCGCAGGTTCTGGGGCTTGGGATGTAGACATCTTTGGGGGGCCATTATTGTGTCTGGCATAGCAGACCTTACTAGCTGATGAATTTTAAGAATCCAACATGGAATTTAAAAAGACAGTGGGATGTTTAAGGCAAAGCTGAAACTAAGGAGCGATTTCACACACAGGCCAAAGAGAGCTTACTTATATATGACTGAAAATTGGAATTTTTTGTTCTTATAAATTCTCCATACCTCATTAATGTTATCCAAAGGTCAATAACTGTTTTGGGTCAATAACTCCATAAGAATGGGTTGAATTAAAAGTTCTTTTGTGACACCTGGGTGGCTCAGTCGGTTAGGCGTCTGCCTTCAACTCAGGTCATGATCCCGGGGTCCTGGGATGGAGCCCCGCATTGGGCTCCCTGCTCAGTGTGGAGTCTGCTTCTCCCTCTCCCTCCTGCTTGTGCACTCTCTCTCTCTAATAAATTAATAAAATCTTTTTAAAAAGTAAATAAACAGAAGTCCACTTGGTGTTCTGCGTGGTTAGGAAACCAAAGGAGTGTATCACATATTATAAAATATAAGCCTAAACTAAATTTAGAATTATCATCTTAACATGATAAATGTAATCAGAGAACACAAAAAGGCATAACTTACTGATGTACCTGCAATAAAATGAATAGAATTTCATTAGTGGAAAAAAACCCTGGGAAGAAAATAGAATAATGGATAGAAAAATGCCATAATAACTCAAATTATTCTTACACAATGTGTGTTTTTGAAGAATAATCATTTGACTAATCATATAATTATGACCATATAGGATGAATGGAAGCAATATTTACAAGGACAATACCCTTGGGTTGAAAATAAAAACATCTCCATCTGGCAATAGCTACTGAGAAATGTAATCTAGGATTCTATTAGTCAGAGGGCATCTAGGTTTCTTGTCAATAGGCAATATCGACAAGTGACCGTTACTCTATGTTAGTAAGTGGGGATACACCAATGATTCCTGGGGAACAGATACACCAATGATTCTCAGGCTTTCTTCCACAGAGGGTATGCAATGGTCATAAATGAGATTTAGGCTCAATTTCCTATATGGTATTTCTGATGCCACCTTTTTCTTTCACTCCAGGTAATAGAGTCAACAATTTGAGAATTCAATTCATGTTATGATAGGCATAACACAAGAGCCCACTAGCTTCTTGAATTCTCCCTCCTTTTAATACCTAAATAATGACCATCTGGGTCTCCGTCATGTGTGACGACACAAAGTACCCTTCGTAAGTTCTGAGAATCCGCAAGCAGAGCTGACATCCTCCTAGGTGTGGTATGCAGGCTTCCCCAGCACTTTTCTCCAGCCCCACCATGTCACAGCTCTTCTCCACACTGGTGACATGTCTCCGCTCTACCTCGCTCCAAAACTAGACACTGCCTTCCCTTCTCCAAAGCACAGCTGACATGAGACTTTATTCTTCAAAAGACCTCACCAAAGGAGGCCTGCTATGATATAAGTTACCCACAGTTAGAGATCTTTGTTTTGTCCGTGATGTATCTCAGACACCTAGAATACTGCCTGACATGTAGTAAAGCCCTGTTGAAGAAACGCAAAGTATATGGAAACATAAGGCAAGTAGAGTGCAAAACAGTAGGAAACCCTACTCCTAAAATCGATCATCACTCCTCCACTCTCAACTGAATTCCTAGGGCCCATTCATTCTTCCCACTGAGGAAAACCCCTTTGTTCTAGCCTCTCAGGAGAAATCAAACCGGCTAAACCCATAATAATCTTACAGACATGCTGTTGACCACAGAAAACACAGTCATTTACATTGCTTTGTGGAGCAATTGGATTTTTTTATTCCAAATCTGGCATTCTCAAGTAGGATCTTATTTTACCTTTGCATAACTCAAGGTTCATGCAAATGTTTACTCCAAAAACCAAAATGACATCTATATCTGTATCTCTCCCCAAAATGATAAGGAATTTATCTTTAGCAACACAAAGTGCCAAAGAGAGCTTTGAAGTTCCGGAGTTTTTTCCTTAAACACTGTAAAGAATCCAGATCATTTCTCTGCCTTCCCCGCCGCTCCTACCCAGCATGCACACAGCAGCCTCGCAAGTGGAAAGTGTTTCCCAACCCACTGTCAAGGGAAGGGAAGGAGATAATGTGTCTGTTTATGGAATCGCCGGCCTCTGCCCTACCACATACATGCAAAAAATAATTTTGTATATCCTCCAATTCTTTTTATTTTTAAAAATAAGTGGTATGCAAATTGCCACATGATGACTGTTATGGGTAACATATCACCATTGATCTTTCCCCCACAACCAATGGTCCATCCAGGGTTGTGACCCTGCAGCTCAGGGCACAGGGCAGTCATCCTAACCTAAGATCTTCCCTCTCCTAGCTTTGTTTCCAAACTTACACACGCTGTGAAAGGAGTATTTTCCAAAAGTACCTGCACAGATTAGAAATAGTAAGTACATACATGTGTGTAATCAAGCAATAACAACTCTGTCTCATAAGCAAAGAAAGCTTGCACAATATAGCATGGCAGTCAACAGCATATGTAGTGCTTCATGCTACCGAAAATCCTAAGAGTTTGGGGGACAATGCAAGCTGGTAGTTAAGTATACACATTTTGGAATCAGAAGGATGTGGGTTCAAATCCAAGTTCTACCTCTCCTTACTGTGAATGTGAGCAAGTTACATGACCTCTCTGAGTCAGCTTTCAGACCTGGAAAAAGGCACATTAATACAGTTGCTAGAGGGTTATCAAACAGGGATAGAGATACAGTGGTGCTTCTAGAACATCAAAACGCCAACTCAGTTGGGCCTGCAGTACCATCTTACAGCCTTTGGGGCTCTCTCTAGCCAGCTTACTCTTCATCCTGCAGAGCTGCTATTTCAGACCTTTTCTTTTTTCTTTTTTTTTTTTTAAAGATTTTATTTATTTATTTGACAGAGAGAGACAGCGAGAGCAGGAACACAAGCAGGGGGAGTGGGAGAGGGAGAAGCAGGCTTCCCGCTGAGCAGGGAGCCTGATGTGGGACTCGATCCCAGGACCCTGGGATCATGACCTGAGCCGAAGGCAGACGCTTAACGACTGAGCCACCCAGGCGCCCCAGACCTTTTCTCTCTCCCCAAACCTCCGCCTGTGTCTCACCTCCAATACTACTGAGAAAAATGGAAAACATCCTAAGTAGGAAGGCTATACGATTACTCAGCCAGAGTGAGACAATTTTGAGAGCAAAGGGGGATACTCTTTTTTTTTATTATTAACATATAATGTATAATTTGTTTCAGAGGTACAGGTCTGTGATTCAACAGTCTTACACAATTCACAGCACCCACCATAGCACATACCCTCCCCAACGTCCATCACCCAGCCACCCCATCCCTCCCACCCCCGACCACTCCAGCAACGATCAGTTTGTTTCCTGAGATTAAGAGTCTCTTATGGTTTGTCTCCCTTTCTGGTTTCGTCTTGTTTCATTTTTCCCTCCCTTCCCCTATGATCCTCTGTCTTGTTTCTCAGATTCCTCATATCAGTGAGATATCATGTGGTAATTGTCTTTCTCTGATTGACTTATTTCGTTTAGCATAATAAAAGGGGGATACTCTTATAATTACATCAGGACAATAGGTATCAGCTGAGTTAAATTCTTATTGAAAACTCGAACTCAATATATTCCAAACTAAACTTATCTTCTTCAAAATATCCGGCTCATCCCCTCAGTGTTTCCAGTCTCAGTAAATAGTTTTACTGGTTTCCCTGGTTGAAAAACTGGAGCCATCCTTGACTTTTCCTACTCCTTCTTCCTCTCTATCCAGTCAGTTCTATTTTGTAAATGTCATTCAAATCCGTTCCCTTTTTATCATTCTCATTGAAACTAACCCAGTCAGATCCTCATCGTCTCTCATCTCCATCACAACAACTCTAGAAAGAGGCTGCAATCCCTAACTAAAAGTATGTCAGAAATACACATTGCAGGGCTACTGTTTTCCTTCCTTGCTGTCCTTTAAGGGTAACCCACCTAGAAAGAAAGCTGTCACAAAGAGAGCAGAACATAGAAGTGAAGAGAAAGCAGATGCCTCTTGTAGCACCTGAAGAATTAGATGTTATAAACCTCTTTTTATACATGAGAAAATAGTGTGTAGGAAGAAGATACAGCTGTACCTGAAGGCACATTTCACAAACTTTCTAGCTATCTGAGCCAATGCATTTCATTTTTCTTTTTGATGAAGCAAGTTTATTGCATTTCCATCACCTACAATTTAAAAAGTCCTGACTTAAAAAAATCATGTGACCAGATCACAACCTACCTTCAGTCTTCAGTTCCTAGCACAGTACCTGGCCAGATGATTAACCTGTTGAATGGATGATGTATGCAAACACCCTACGTGCATCTTTACCTCCATACCAACAAAGAGAAATGTGTTTTCATTCATTCAACAAGTATTTATTGAACATATTCTATGGATCACTATTCTAGATACTGGGAATACAGCCCTGAGCAAACACACAAAACTTTGCTCTAATGAAATGTATATATAGTATATTCAAAAGTAAGGAGTAAGAAATTAAAATAAAGTAAAATATCTACTATTTTTGTCCATGGCTCTTAGATAAGCTGCCTGGATTTTGTTATATAAGATATTTATATAAATACATATTTATATAAATATATATATTTATATAAAAATGAACTGGGACATGGTATCCATTAAAACTTAGGTCCAAACAAATGTCAGGGCTTAAGATTTCATCAGAGACAAATTATTTTTATAGAGCACTTTTTAAAAAAAGTGTTATTGTTATGTTAATCACCATACATTACATCATTAGTTTTTGACGTAGTGTACCATGATTCATTGTTTGTCCATAACACCCAGTGCTCCATGCAGAACGTGCCCTCTTTAATACCCATCACCAGGTTAACCCATCCTCCCAGCCCCCTCCCCTCTAGAACCCTCAGTTTGTTTTTCAGAGTCCATCGTCTCTCATGGTTCCTCTCCCCCTCCGATATCCCCTCCTTCACTAAAGAGCCTCGTTACAGAAACTCATGCTCACTAACCCATTAGTTCAGTATTTAAGGCACCATAGAAAAAATGAGAATACTTAGAGTCAGAAATCCTAGAGTTGAATCCTGGATTTAAGTAAAAGCTATGTCTTCTTCCTATACACTATTTTCTCATGTATAAAAAGAGGATTATAACACCGAATTCTTTAGGCCTATTCATTTCACTTAGAAAGTTAGCCAGCAATTATTAAATATTAGTTGAATGAATGAATGCTAATATACATATTAAGTGAGATCATATATATGAAAGCATTTGTCAGCTGTAATGTGCTATATAAACAGTAGTTGCTTTCATCATTATCATTATTATTATTATTATTATCATCATTATTATTATTTCTGTGAGAGCTGAGATGGTGGAAGTGTTATATAGGAAAAGGTACTAGAAAGAGGAGGAAGTAGTGTAAGAACTGTGTAAGAACACAGTTACTGTGTTCAGTACAGAACTACTTACTGTGTAGTTTAAGAACTGACTTGAAAAGAATTAAATGTCTAAGTGTCTAAGAGGAGAGTGGGGAAGGCCTACAGTAACAAGCACCATTTCCAAGTAGGGGGAGTTTGGTTCTACTGCTCCCAGTCTCTGGGCTCCCTGCTTTGGTACCCTCACGATTCTCTCCACAAAAATTCCTAATCCTACCCTCTGTCTGCCTACCAAAATTACCTCTTTACTCAGCCACACTGCCATTTTTTTAAAAGCTGGTTTTAGGAAAGCAATCTGATTAAATGATAATTTTACAGTGTTGTGAAATGTTGCTATTTTTGTGCCCCGCTTTATTTCCCAGGGAAATATCACATCCTTCTTCAGTGACTTCTTAAAATTTCCCACAACAGTAGTAGTATGTGCATGCCATTTTTCCTTCTTGTTTTTGTATTTTCTAATTTTTTTTAAGATTTTATTTATTTGTCAGAGAGAGAGTGTGTGCACAGAAGCAGGGGGAGAGGCAGGCAGAGGGAGAGGGAGAGGGAGAGGGAGAAGCAGGCTTCCCGCCAAGCAGGGAGCCCGATGTGGGACTCGATCCCAGGACCCCGGGATCATGACCTGAGCCGAAGGCAGACGCTCAACACCACCCAGGTGCCCCTGTATTTTCTGATTTTTAATAATAATTTGAAATTATAATAAAAGTGAAAATATTACTTTTAAAAATAGATTTTTTAAAAACCAAAATACTCCAATAGGTATGCTATTTTTTTTCTTTTTTTTTTAAGATTTTATTTACTTATTTGAGAGAAAGCGAGAGAGGGCACAAGCAGCGTGTTGGGGGGAGAGGGAGCAGACTCCTCCCTGAATGGGAAACCTGACACGGGGCTGGATCCCGGGACCCCAGGATCATGACCTGAGCCGAAGGCAGATACTTAACCAACTGAGCCACCCAGGTGCCCCTCTTTTCCTTCTTTATTATCACCTGCCAACTTAGCTTCTAATCATCTGAATGAGTTTCTCTAAGTGGCTATTCTCTTTTTGCTTCTTGGAAAACTAAAGTGAGCATAGCTGAAACTTAATCCTTGGCTGTCTTGTTTACCTACCCCAGCTTCTGGAAATTTAGAACAGGTGGATAATGATGTCTTGTCTTAAGGAGTTTTCAAAGTAAATGCTTGAGAATGGGCAGAAACTGTCTTAAAATAATACCTTGGGATTTGGGGAAGAAGAAATTGATCAAGACAAGAGAAAACTAAAGTAACCAAAGTAACAGATTTGTATTCTCCTATCTCTGAACCACTTTCTAGACTATCTTACTTACTTTAGCTGTATAGAAATATTATTTTCATTTAAATGAATAGGTTACTATTAAAATGTTATTCCTAGGGGCACTTGGGTGGCTCAGTCAGGTAAGCATCCAACTCTTGGTTTTGGCTCAGGTCATGATCTCTGGGTCGTGAGATGGAGTCTAGCATCCAGCTCCATGCTCAGTGCAGAGTCTGCTTAAGATTCTCTCCCTCTCAAGACAAACCATAAGAGACTCTTACTCTCAGGAAACAAACTGAGGGTTGCTGGAGCGGTGGGGGGTGGGAGGGACGGGGCGGCTGGGTGATAGACATTGGGGAGGGTATGTGCTATGGTGAGCGCTGTGAATTGTGTAAGACTGTTGAATCACAGATCTGTACCCCTGAAACAAATAATACATTATATGTTAATAAAAAGAAAAAAAAAAAAGATTCTCTCCCTCTCCCTCTGCCCCTCCCTGCCCCCCGGCTTGCATGCACACATTCTCTGTCTCTAAAATAAATAAATAAATAAATAAATAAATAAATAAATAAATAAATAAATAAATAAATAAATGTTATTCCTAGCATAATAAACACCATGCATATAATTAAATGAATTATATCTATAATTATATATAATTAAATTAATGCATTGGTTTAATTTTGTTGCTAAGCTTTCACTGGAACAAGCAATATTATTATATATTCCCTGACCTTTTGAAATTTCTGACATGACATAGCTGCTTGCTCATAACTTTTTAAAGAGAAAATTATACTGGTCATGAACATGAGATCATTAGGAGAGCTGAGGCAAGGCTGAGGACTTAGGACAGTCTATAGAATTGCGTCAAACTCAGGAAAGGACTCGGAGCCTATAAATTAAGGTGTTCTGGAACCCTAGGAGCCATGGGCAGTGGAAGCATGCATTAATTCTAGAAGATAAAGGCTCACAAGGGTCAAAAATCAGTTCGGAGGATATAAAGGGTCACAGCAAACAGGAAAGCGTATGGAACAGAGGCTGATAACATGGCCAGGTTAGGAGTGCACATCCTGGTACCAGTAACAAGCAGAAGCTTTCCATTTTGCCAGCTTCCTGTTTCACCTCCTGGGTTTTTATGTGGTTCCCATTGAAATAGAGACAAACCAGCACGATGTGTCTAGGTCTGAATAAGAGAGAATGTAACTGAAATGTATAGATGAGAAAAGAGAGGGTAGAAAAATTCTGGTCTGGGGGGGGGGGGAGTAAGAACAGTACAGAACAAAGATCTTAAATAAAAAAGAACCAAGATAAGAAAAAGAAAATTTCCAATGTTTGACTTTGGGAATAAAATAATCTGAGCATTTTGAGTACCTGCGTTCTCCCTTGCCCACTTTGTATGTTATTCTTAGGGTTGGCAAGACTCGATAATCACATTTAGGAAATTTAAGAAAAGGACAAGAAAAACTACCTTTACTAGAGCTAAAGAAAACAATGGCTACCCTCACACTTGTTCTCCTAAGGGCCTTTTTAAAACTTAATATTTAGTCACAAACGCATCGTGAGTAATTCTATCAGGGGACATGTAGTATGGAAGCATCTTCATTTCAGAAAAACATAACCCTAGGCTTTCTCCAGTGTGTAACTGGGACAGATTTCATCTCTGCAGCTACACAGTGTTGCTGCGCAGTACAGAGGAAGCAATCTTGCCCCGGAACGATCAAGAGAAAACCGAATACGAAAATCTTATTACCTGACAAAGCCCAAGAGAATCTGAGGCATCACCCTTAGACACAGGTTTTTTTTAACTTTAGCCAGAAACTCCCTCAAAGGCAATATGATTCTAAGAATAAAACAGGGATAAATTAAGTCTTTTTGAAAAGTATTACTTTTAATACTGATATTTAAAAAAAAGAAGAAGCAATAGTTCTTTGTTTCCACACTTACAAAATCTCATACCCAATATTTGCCTATTCAATTTGTTTGTGTTTCTCTCCATGAAGTGGTGGGGAAGGTATCTGTGAAAATAGGAATTAAGGATTTCTATTAACAGAAATAGGATGATCACATTCTCTGTCAAGTTACATGTACTTGGCTTATCTGAGCAAATTGTACGATAATTTTAGAATGAAAGATACTATGAAAAAGCTAACTAGGGTAAACAGTGACAGGCTTCCTCAGAAAGCTGGATTTTTACTTTGAAAATGTATAAAAGAAGCAAAGTGGGTCCATATGAATTTAGGGTTGAAAGCAGCACACCGGTATGGAGAAAACTATTCTAAAGCGAGTAAAGAAAAGCTTGCCATTATCTTGCTATTCTGACAAACAGCCTAGTAAATTGAAAGGCCTTTTCGGACCAATCCTTAAAATTAATTAATTCCTAGAAATTCCTGGAAACCAAATAACAAACTCTTGACCTTTGTCCACCGTTCTTTTTAATATCAGCAACATGAAGGCCGGAGAACAAGGGCCAATTCCCAGGGACATTTAGTAAAGTTTATCCTCTACTGAGAGTCTGGAAATCTAAGTTTCAAGAACCATGGGACCTTTGCTTACTCATTTCCCCTCTCTAGGTGTTAATTCCTTCATCAGAGGATGAAAGTGTGATATAAACTATTCATTCCCCCAGCATTCTTTGTAGTGATAACTGCACCACCACCCCATGTTTTATTTAGGCACAGGGGTGCCCAGCTAGAGATTGTTTTAGCTAGGAGTGGTCATGAAACACCAAAGGTGATTTTGCAATCTTTCTGTCATTTCTTTAAAGATGAAGCCCCTTGCCCTGGACTCTCCCCACTCCCACTGGCTGGAAAGTGACCACAACTGCAGCCACTACCTGAGACCCAGCCTGGGAGCCACAGGATGCTGATGGCAGAGCCTCCCCACCAGCCCGGGCTGCTAACGGACATCCCTGAACATTGACGTTCTGAATGTTAATCAGTGTAAAAGAAGAAACAGAGAGGTTCTGCTGCAGGAATAAAACAAAAAGAGTAAGCCTTTTTATCCTGACAATGGTGATCATAGAAGTAACAGGTTAAGGTTTCAGATCAATTTTGAAATGATGGTCTTTTCTTCTTTCTTAGCAACTCAGACTCACAGGCCCTTTCATTATATCTTTTAATTGCTCTGTTAATCACTTTCAATATCCTTCCAGTTTACTACCATGCAGTATGACAATAGATTGCCTTCACTACAAAGGCTATCTTTAAATTCCCACGGGCATTTAGTAAAGTTTTATTATCCCCAGGCGTAATCCTATGAGAAGATTAGATCACTAAAAGTAGTTTTCTGCCTATCAGCATAAAGCACCGGGGAGGGCTTGCAGATGATGTGGGGTTTGAAACCCAAAATCCTGCAGCTTAAACAGGGCCGCCAGAAGGAGCTCTGGGAAAGTCACCTGAATCAGACTTGCTTTTGCTTATGCAAGTCATTGACCAAAAAGGAACTTAAGGAACCTTCTCGCGGCTTTGTGAAAGCCCAGACTTAAATACTTGATTTTACACAAATTTTATACCCACACACAAATTGTCTTTTTAGTAATTGTTAAACATTTTTATTAGCAATATGTCCACTGGAACTTCAATGTGAAGTATCAACGAGCTCAAAAGATCAAGAGTTGAGTTAAATTCTTTGTGCCGAGTTAAGCTTTGTAATCTATTGATGTCTAAAGGAGAAAAACGCATCATGGATGACAGATAAATTCAGAAGCATAGAAAGTCTCCCAAGAGAGTATTTCACATAAGGAAGAGATTTGGGCACCCCAAAGACTGGGTAAATGGCATTCACGACCTTGGAGTAGAGAGAAACAGATCTAGAGGAAGGACTAAAGGAACGCTAAAAAAGAGAAAGAGAAGTAGAGGGATGTGATACAGTTAGTGTCTTACCCACCTGCTAACTGAAGCCAGAGAAATCATTTAAAAACACAAATCTCTCCATTTTCATTTCCCTGCTTAACATGGCCCTTAGAAAAATGTACAAAATCCTACCCTGACCTAAAAATGTGCTATGTGCCTGGACCCTAATGATCTTTCTGGTATCACATCAAACCACAATCCTCATTGCTCTCTCCAGGCTAGGCACGCTGGGCTTTGTGGGTTGAATTGTGTCCCCCTAAAATGTCCTATGTTGAACTTCTAACTCCCAGTACCTCAGAATGTGAGCTTCTTTGGGCATAGGGACATTGTAGATGTAATTAGCTAACATGAGGTCACTCTGCAGTATGGTGGGCCTCTAATCCATTATGACTAGTGTCCTTACAAAAGGGGAAATATGGGACCAAACGCACACACAGGGAGAACGCCATGTGAAGAGACAGGCAGAAATGAGAATGATGCTTCTACAAGCCAAAAACACCAGAGATTGCTAGCCATCCACCAGAAGCTGCAGGAGAAGCATGGGACAGATTCTTTCTCAGAGCCTATAGAGGGAACAACCCTGCTGATGCCTTGATGTTCGACTTCCAGCCTCCCAGACCTGTGGTCCCACAGGTCTAAATATCTGTTGTTGAAGCTACCCAGTTTGTGGTCCTTTGTTATAGCAGCCCTAGCAAACTAACACGCTAGATTTCTCTCAACTCTGCATGGTCGCTCTTCGGCAAAGTCTCTCTTTGCCAGTGCTGTACCCTTCACCTAGATACTTCTTTCCTAGTCACACCACCCTTAAGTCTTGCCGTAAGCACCATTTCCTGGAGAGAGAAACCTTCCTTAGCCTCCCAGAGTAGGTAAGATTCCTCTCCTTCTTAACCTACACTTATCATAAATCCAACAGGTCCCTGAACTTCTTCAGAGCACTGTGCCCTCCTGAATTATTTGTTTGTTTACTTATGTCTGTCTTCTGCATCTGGCTGTAAGCCCAGGGTAGGACTGTGTCTGTCTCACCCTCAGCCATATCCTCTGTGACTGGCACATAATAATTAGTGCTCAAGAAATATTTATTAACTGGGTTCCTTGATTTTAACTTGGAATCCTCTGTTCGCAAATATTGTTTCAAAGATCCTACATCCTGAGTAATAATTCCCACCAAAATATTTCTATCCTCATGTATATATTCATGTGCCTGAAGGCAACCTCATACCTCTATAATTTGTTGTTGTCATACCTAACATTTTATTTCATTCCACCACACATCTGTATAAGCAATAACATTTGCAAATTTATTAGTCTCCAGGAATGTTTTTGATTTAGATACTATATTACTGAAAAGAATTCCAATTATTTGGCAAGCTGACATCCTCATAAGATTCTATCTGTCCAGCAAGGCAGATGAAGGAAATCATGTGAGAAAAACACTAGAGGAATGAGGTAGTTTTTTAAAAAGACACCCATTTAACCTGTGTTTCCTGATAGGAAAACTTCTGCTGATGTACTGAGATGAGAGGCTTGATGATAATTATCTAGAATCTATGGAATAGTAAAAGTCTCAAAACATGTATATCTATCTATCATCTATCTACCTATCTATCTGTCTTTATAGATATGGATATATTTATAAAAGAGAAAAAAGAGCAAATGATTCTAGGTAGATTATATTACGTCTCGAGTCAATCCTAACTTAGTTTGACTTTTGATCTCAAAGAATCACAGCAATTTAGATCAGAAATCTCTCTGCAATAAAGCTCTGAGTGTGTTCACTGAGCAGAAGCATTTTGATTTACTTTAAAGAAAGTTTCTATTCTAAAAAAAAGAAAGTTTCTGAGTAAATGTGAGTTCAACAGATATTCTTTTAATAAGAGAATAGCTGGAGATAATACATTATTCAGTACCCTTTTTCAGATGGACTCTGCTGGTCACAGAAGGACTAAAGGGTGGCAAGTCTGTTTTGAATTCCATCATATATGACACAAACTAGACTAAGGCCTTCTACTCTTGGGCACAGAAGGAACAAAGTGACTAGACTCATCCTAGTCATTCACTTAGTAAATCTTTCTTCTGAGCATTTATTCTGTTGTCAACTGCTGGGGCAGACACTGCTTGTATAAAGTTGAATAAAAATTATAGTAACAATAAAAATAGCCTATTCTTATTGCCTGCTGATTATGTGCCAGGCTCCACACTAAATGCTTTCCATACATCGTCTCCTCTAATCCTCACCATAGCACTGTGAAATACGTACTGTTGTTGTCCTCATTTTATGAAGAACTCAAGTCCCAGAGCGGTCTGGTAGCAGAGCCAGGATGTAAGTCTAGCTACACCTGACTCCAGTGCCTGAGACCCTACCCAATGCATTATACTACCTCACAATATAGAATGACTCAACTGCTATAATTTTTCCCCAAATCCATAAAATTCAGGTTAAGCTTCTGAGCTGAGAAACATAATGTAAAGTGAGTTTGAGAAAGAGAATTTAATTCCACAATAATACAGAAATGGCATTAAGTAATCTTTTCTTAGAATGAGTTTATGGGCCATTTCACATAAGCTCCCCAAGTTCAAAAGTCAGGATTATAGTGATTTTTGGCTCATCTCAAGTGAGCTTAAGAAAGGCAGAAACGAAAGAAAGGGCCCTTAGAACCTCAAGTCCAGTGTGTGTGAACGTAAAATAAAAACAATGTGGAAGAGACCTGGAGTTTTTAGTCAAGAAAGAAGCCAATCTGTTTTTTAACCAGTAAGCATAAATTGAATTTGTATACGTTTTTGGTAGAGAAGAACCCATAGTTTTCATGAGCTTCTCTAAAAATACTTTGACCCAAAATTTGAGCCAAAACTGGAAAGGAAAACATATTGTTCAAGGGTCCAGAGAGAAAGGTATATAAATATAACTATTAGCTGAATGCAGAATTCTCAAAATAATTATTTTGGACACCCCAAAGCAAGAGAATAATTGGCCTCTGTTTCATTACTGAGTCCATGTATTCTCTCACATGTGCCTTTCTGTGAGGCAGGGCCTACGTCTTCCCCACTACTGACCTTGCCTTCCACTAATTTGACAGTCCCGGCCCCTCTCTGCCTCTTTAACTCCTTCAGTTCTAATAATAGTACGAGCGACTTAACCTAATTGTTGAATTTGAGAGAGAAACTGTTGAGAGCTCTCAGGAAACACGTGCTCTCTTCTACAGCTTGGATAGATTACACATTTGGAGATGCGGATGTCTGCTCGGTTCTAGTGCAGGCAGAACTAAACCATTGAACCTCCTAATTCTAGAGTCAGCATTAGGAAACCAATTTGTCCACAGATATAAATCAAATTCTCCAAGAGTAGTTTTGTCAGTAATTAAGCACATTTTTTGGCCTCTCTGTACTGACTTTCTTCTTATTTCTCAATTATTGTGAAACTGAATGAGGAAGCAGCCTATTACTTATTAGCCCCCTTCAAAGACCTCAAAACTACAGATAAATTGATAATAGTAGCTTGCAAGCAGAACACACAAAAAAGAAAAAACTTCTCTTTGGTATATTCTGGAAATAAAAAAAAAAAAAAAACTAGAATTGTTTTTTAAACCACTTCATTTTTTTTAGAAGTGGTTTAAAAAATAATACTGGTCCAGTTTTTCTATCCCCAAGCATTGCTAATGTAGCCCTGCTTGGCCAGATCCACTGTGATCCATTTGTAAATGGGTTTATTAACAGTTTAACTGAAAAGCCCAAAAAGATGGTGAGAAGTTGGCTGCTAACCCTAGTTTTGCAGCCAATGGAAACATTTGATAGAGAAGAACTGGAATTAAGGGGTAAGGGCGTGTGGGGGATAATTCTAAGTCATGGAGTAGAGTCTCCTATGTTCAGATTTTTTATTTTCTAGCCATCTTATCTTTCGTCTTTCATTTTCTTGTCTATCCATCATAACTGAAGCAGGCATTGTACAATGCATGGGGGCCATGACAGCGTGCTTCGCCCACCCCCTACTACAGAGAGTGTAATTGACCAAGGGCCTCAGCTTGGGAAATCCATA
Organism: Zalophus californianus; assembly: GCF_009762305.2. Taxonomy (NCBI): domain Eukaryota; kingdom Metazoa; phylum Chordata; class Mammalia; order Carnivora; family Otariidae; genus Zalophus; species Zalophus californianus. Next base: position 57,080,136 of record NC_045596.1, on the reverse strand, counting down.
CCAGTATTTGCTTTTAGGCTGCTCCTCCCATTGGCTGTTTGAGCCAATGACTGAGTGCAGTGGTGATAACTAAGGCAGATCCCAGTCTAGAGAGACATGAGATTTTTGTTGGCTAACTTTGTCTTGAGGATTCCCTGATGGCTTTGTTGAAACTGTGAAACTGTGAAACTGTGTGGCATTCCACCCAACGTTCTTTCCCTCTCTCTTTCACTCTGGGTTAAACTTGACTGATGAAGTCAATGGATGAAAAAAATTTCAAATTAACTAAAGATACCAACAAAATATGTTGGTTCCTGAGCTTCATACCAAATGAAACTGAGCCCTCCTCAGTGGCTCCTAAAAATCTCAGTGGCCTGGAGAACAGTCTTCAAGCCTCTTTCGTAGGAGTGAGGAGAAGCTGTGCTTGAGGAGTGAGATTCCAACACTTCCTCCCCACACCAAAGGTAGTAGAATTAGTTTTAAACATCAGATAACTATGTTTCCCTGAGGAAATTCTTCTCGAACAGCACTGTTTAGTAGAACCTTCTGTGATGACGGAAATGTTCTATATCTGTGCTGTCCACTGCAGAAACTATTAGTCACATATGGCTGTTGAACATTTGAAATGTAGGTAGTATGGGGAGGAACTGAATTTTAAGTTTTAGTCAAACATAAATAATTTAATTTTAAATTTAAAAAGCCACATGTGGCTAATGGCTACCATATTTGACAACACAGCTCTAGAATCTGCCTACAAATACACCATAATACAAGTGCAAAACCGTATGCTTCCACTTGTTTATGAAGTACGATTCAGTGAAGAGATTAGCAAGAATCAGAACTATTTTGGAAGGGCACCATACATAAACAAGAATATATCTTGTTCATGGACTCTGAAAAACAAACTGAGGGTTCTAGAGGGGAGGGGGGTGGGGGGATGGGTTAGCCTGGTGATGGGTATTAAAGAGGGCACGTTCTGCATGGAGCACTGGGTGTTATGCACAAACAATGACTCATGGAACACTACATCAAAAACTAATGATGTAATGTATGGTGATTAACATAACAATAAAAAAATTTAAAGAAAAAAAAAGACTATATCTTGTTCAGGCACCAATTTGTAAAGGGCCTTACTTCTTATTCTATTCACTCTGGAAACCATACTAAATAGATCCAAATAATGTGTTTCTAGTGTTAATCCCCAATTACTTTTTTAAAGTAATCCATTTTCATCCATTGACTTTTTTTTTTTCCTGCAAGTCTCTAATATTTTTAATTATCTACAAGCTAATATTCAAGAAGCCTTTACCATAGATTTTTGTGGTATTGATAAAACTTGCAGTCAGTATGGTTAAGGAAGTCTATGACATTTTTTTCTTTGTTTTGAAACTGCACTGACAATTCACTCCCAACTAAATCCCATGCTAATTCTTCTTCAGTACACATGCTTGCTGGAAAGTCAGTATCAGTTCTGACAAATGCAAAAGCTATTTTCTTTCTTTCTCTGACATTGCTCAGAATCGATCCTTTAAAGTACAGGCCACTCTGCACTGGCTGTGGAGTCACATTAACTATAGATTAAATTTTAGGACAATAGAGTAGCCTTATCAGCCTCTGGGTAAGTAAGCAATGAGCCTAAAGAAGGGATGCACCATCCTTTTGTAGAAAGACAGGATGGACATAGCAGTCAGTATGATGTTTGGTGTGACTTAGAAGATCCAGGCTTTGGGAGTCTACAGTAGTTGGTGGAAAAATTGAGTTTCAAATGGGAGATAAAAAGGTAGCGTACCTCACTCTACAGAGACACCACGGCTCGGCTTCTAAAATAGTCCATGCGTACAGAGTATACTGAACTTTAAACAGAGGGGTAGCATCTCAAGAGAAAGGAATCCTTCTGCTAGAATTGTTGACCCTGCTGGGGGGAAAAAAAAAAAAAAAGCATTCATTGACCAACTCAGATGAGAAACTCCAAGTCTTCCCTGCTGATACCTGGGTGATCAGGGATAGTTAGAGGTAACCAAATGGCTAAGAAGGAACAGCTCCTAGGCACAGATGCTGTACTGGAGAAGCAAAGAACCATAGAACTACACTTACAGCATCTAGGGGCATGGGTCTGGGTCTTATGTGGGTACTTCTCTCATACTCCCACGACTTTAGCTATTCCATTACCTTCAAATCAGTTTGATTTTATGGCTTCTGTTGCTCTTCTCGGCCTTTACTGAGACAGCCCATTCTGGATCAAGGTTGATTTTATTTTCAACTGCATTTTCCCCTTTAAAATGGGGCAGTTCTGCCCACTAAAGCATTGGTCCATGATCGTGCTCCTGCTCACAGTCTTGCCACATTCTCAGTTCTGTTCTGCTCAATCCTCTTTCCTTTCCCCAAGTCACTTGCACTGATACCAATGGTTCTGTTCATCCAGAATTATAGATGGAACAGGATACACTGTCTAAGAATAGATTTATATACTCAGTTCACTTTCCAGAGGATTGAGAATTCTTTGACTTTTGATGAATCACTGAATTCTACTCCAGAAAGCCAATATTGCACTGTATGTTAACTAAGTAAAATTTAAAAAAAGAGAGAAGAAAAACAAGAATTCTTTGACTACTTCAACTTTATTATTTCAATCTTTTATTAAATTAGCCCTTCATTCATTCACTCATCAATAAACATTTATTGAGGGCACATTATGTGCCCACACACTAGTTTAGGACTGACGATACAATGGTGAACAAGGCATACAAAGGTCTTGAACATAGTTGCTTACGTTTTAGTGAGGATAAACAGATAATTAACAACTCAAGAATTAAATTATTTCTAATAGTAATAACTGCTCTTTGAAAATAACAAATGGTGGGGTTGTAGGATTTAGAATATTAGAGGAGACAATGAAGTTCTCTCCAAGGAGGTGAAAATTGAGGGGAAACATGAATGACGAGAAGGAGTTCTTCATGTAAAGACCTAGGGGAAGGCTTTACCAAGTTGGGAGAATAGCACGTTTACAGGCCCCAAGGCATGAATATGTTTGGCATGTACTTGGGAAGGAAAGAGGACCATGTGGCTAGAAGAGCTTAAGAGAGGGAGACATTGGAAAGAGACGAAGTTGGAGAGTTAAGATCATGAGGTTCTATCAAGGAACTTGGATCTGATTCTAACCGTAAAAAACAAGATCTTTAAAGAGCTTGGGAGAGAGAAGTAATAGTATTGACTTTGGTTTTTAAAAGTGCTCTCTGAATTGTGTAAGACTGTTGAATCACAGACCTGTACCTCTGAAACAAATAATACATTATATGTTAAAAAAAAAAAAAAAGAAGAAGAAGAAGATAGCAGGAAGGGAAAAATGAGGGAGGTGGAAATTGGAAGGGGAGACGAACCATGAGAGACTATGGACTCTGAGAAACAAACTGAGGGTTCTAGAGGGGAGGGGGCTGGGGGGGTGGGTTAGCCCGGTGATGGGCATTAAAGAGGGCACGTAGTGAATGGAGCACTGGGTGTTATGCACAATGAATCATGGAACACTACATCAAAGACTAATGATGTAACGTATGGTGATTAACATAACATGATAAAATTTTAAAATAAATAAATAAATATAAGAAAGTGCTCTCTGAACTATATATGGAAAGGAATTTATATCAGTCAGGGTCCCAGCAAGAAAAAAAAGCCACACTCCAAAGGGTTTAACTGCAGAGAACTTAATGAAGGGAATACTTAGAGGCACAGGTAGGACTGAGGCAGGCAACAAGTCTTAATGAATTACCTAGGGACTGCAACAGAGATGAGCTGATATTACCCCAAAGCCTTAAGGTACAAACACAAGGCACCTGAACCACGGAGAGCTGAAGCAAGAGAAGAAAATCACTCTTCAGGAGCCACGGCTAGACTGTGGAAAGGAAGACGGGGCAAAATAAACACATTTTCTTTCTCTCTTTGTCCCTCCAGTCTTCCAGTGGGACGCTCAACTTTTCAGACCCAACCATCGAGGCGAGAGAGTCAATGTCTGTGCATATCTGGTGGTCAAAGCAGGGCAACAAAGGATGGAGAGTGACTGTGGAAGGGAGGGTGGAGAACAAACAAGACAGGCTGTGGGGGAGCAGGAGCAAAGCCGGAAGAACTAGTTGAGTACATGGCATGATAACAGGTACCACGTAAAATAAAATGATAACCTGGTGTAAAGAAGATCTGTCAATATTAAATACCATTTTCTTAAAACACAAAGGGGCAGAGACATTTATAAATATTGTGCTTGACTAGTTTACAAAGTGACTTCTTTCTACCTAAAGAAAACCGTGCCTATGAAAAATAACCTCAGTATCTTTTGAGATAAATAAAGGAAGAACCAGTTATGTCGAAGTCATAAAATAAGAAATAACAAAAAGCAGGTCATATGGGAAAAATTTACTTTATCTTCTGGGTCCGTTCCCCAGGGTACTCATGCTGGCCTCCCTAGCTCTTAAATAAATACTCTCCCAGGTAGAAATATGAATGATAAATGATTGCGGGCAGACATTAAAACTGTGCTTCCATGAGAAGCAAACATTAACTGCAAGAAGAATGTTCTCATAACCACAGTGCGAGAACCAGTTTTTCTCCCACTTTTGTGATATCTTAGGGCTTTCTCCACTCTTTACTATCTTCTGAGGTCTCCTTCTGGGATACTAAGCCATAAGAAACTTAAAAAAATAAATGAGTTTTGTTAAAACAGAAGGAAAAAAAATCAGAAAATCTTTCAGCATAATAATATACCAGATTTATGAGAAGAAGACAATCTTAGCAATATTAAGAAAGGCTGAAAAGGGGGACAGAAAATCCTTTAGCATAATAATGATTGGGAATCTTGTTAATGGAGGAACCAATCTTAGAAGGAGAAACATTGGTTGTATGTAAGTGATGAACCACTGAATTCTACTCCTGAAACCAATATTGCACTGTATATTATAACCAGAATTTAAATAAAATCTGAAAAAAAAGAACTATACAAAATCAGAAATAAATACATTATTCTTGGTCAGAGAAAAAAAAGAGAGAGAGAGAAACACTTGCTTGCCTTGACGCTTTGCTCTATTTTCCTTATCCCTCTTTACTTGTGCGCAAGTTCTAAACCCTTTCTACCACTCCCACCCCAGAAAGTAAGATAAAAACAAATGCTGGTGGCCTGGGTAGTGGAGAAAAGAACATAATGATGGGGAACAGGCTGAGGGCTAAGAGGCAAAATACACTTCTATTTCTGTCCATAAGAGTAAGGTGGTCTGGAATTACCCTCCAGGCCACTAGAAAACTAGAAAAAAAAAATACAAGAAACAACTATTTTCAGTTACTGGACAACAGTCAGCACAACCGTTTATGACTCTTGAGAAATGGAAACACTGGGTAGGGAACTAGATGAACCTTATCATCACTGAAGTGATGCAGGGAAGAAGAACCCAAAGGGAGTGCAACAGTCTCACTGTGTTGAGCAAACACAGATCGGAGTTCAGGGAGGCCAGACTTGCTAGAATTTGCAAAGCAACATACCTCGGAGTATAAAATCACATACAGAAAGAGCTTCAGAAATCTGTGTAAGGTTCACCTTGAGTCTCCAATGAAATAGCAATCTGCGTGTTTATAAGGTGAAATCTCATGAGGACAGACAAGAAAAATTTCTAAGGAAAAAAGCAACCACCAGAGAGTTGAAAGAGGTATAGTTCCTGGAGTTGAGAACCATTCAGGAAGAGTTTGCATTCCCTCCAGCCAGAATGGAGAGACTTGGCCGAATACACACAGCATTCAGTAGACTGTACGAGGCCCATGCCTTAAAGGTGGAAATAAATTTAGTTCTAGAAGAGAAGCTACTCTATATCCACCCAAGATAAAAGAACTTAAAAACAAGCCATGAAATGATCAAACTAATCCACAGGTGACTTAACTTTCTTCAGAAAAAATTCAAAACTCATTAAATTAACAAAAATATCCAGCACTCATCAACATAAAATCAGAGGTCTGGCAAACATTAAAAAGAAGTTAGATATGCAAAGAAGCGAGAAAACTTGACAAATGACCAGAAGAAGCAGTCAATAGAAACTTCCAGAAACAACAGAGGCAGAATTAGAAGACTGAGAGCTTAAAATGATATCATGCATTTGCTCCAAATACTCAAGGATGCAAAGGGACAAAATAAACATAATGAAAAAAATGAAAGGCATATAAAAGAACCATATGGAACATCTAGAAATGAAAATTATAATACTTAAAAGTAAAAGTCTACTAAAAGCAATTAACAGTAGTTTAAGCACTATAGAAGAAAATTCAGTGAAATTGGGCCATAGGAATAAAACCTATCCAAATGAAACACAAAAATAAAAAAAGCCTAAAAAAGATCAACAGAACCTCAGTGACCTATAGAATAATATAAAGTAGTTTAACATGGATATGACTGGAGTCTAAAGGGTGAGCAGAAAAATCATTTGAATAGTAAATGGCCCGATGTTTTCCAAATTTGATGAATTCTATCAATAAACAGATCCAAAAAGCTCAATGATGCCCAAACAAGATGAACATAAAGAAAACAACACAAACTGTATAATAATCAAACTGCTGAAAACAAGCATCAAAGAGAACATTTTAAAGTATTCACAGGAAAAAAAAAAAAACACATATACACAGAAGAACAAAGACAAGAATGTCTACAGACATCCTGTTGGAAACTAAGCAAGCTATGGGACGATGCACGGAGAAGAAAACTATCAATAGGCAATCTATATTCAGTGAAAATGCCCTTGAGGGGAAAAGGAAAAATTAAAATTTAATCAGAAAAACTAAAGCTAAGGGAATCTAATGAATAAAAGACTAGTAGAAGTAAGATGGAACCCTAAAAATATTGAATCAATCCAAAATAAGGCAGGAAAAATGAAAACAGAGAAAACCCATACCAAAATGGTAGATCTAAACTCAATCATCACTAATTACATTATATGTAAATAGTCTAAATATTTTAATTATCAGACAGAGATGGTCGGACCAGATTATAAAATAAGATTGAACGTTACACTGTTTTCCAGACACCTATTTTCAAGATAAGACAAAGATAGGTTAAAATTGAAAGGATGGAAGAAAGACATGACATAAAAATATTAATCATAACAAAGTAGGAGTAGCTATACTGATACCTGACAAAGTGAAAATTATAATGTTATCATGAAATACTTTATACATAAGTACACATGGAACATTCATCAAGGTAGACCAAATGTCATGCCATAAAAACTAGTTTCAACAAATTTAAGAGGATTAAAATCATATCACTTATACTACTTTATTGCAACCAAATAAAATTAGAAATTAATAACAGAAAAAACATCTAGAAAATCCCCAAATATTTGGAAATTAAACTTCTAAGCAACATATTGGTAAAAGAAGAAATCACAAGAGAAATAAGAAAATGTTTTAAAATAAATGACAATAAAATCTGGCATACTGGAATCTGGGGGGGATGTAGATAAAACTGCTTAGAGAAGAATTTATAGCTTTAATTGATTGTATTAGAAAAGATTTCAAGGGGCGCCTGGGTGGCTCAGTCGTTAAGCGTCTGCCCTTCAGCTCAGGTCATGATCCCGGGGTCCTGGGATCGAGCCCCGCATCGGGCTCCCTGCTCCACGGGAAGCCTGCTTCTCCCTCTCCCACTCCCCCTGCTTGTGTTCCTGCTCTCGCTGTGTCTCTCTCTGTTAAATAAATAAATAAAATCTTAAAGAAAGAGAAAAGATCTCAAATGAATGGCCTAACCATCAGCCTTAAGATTTAAGCTAGAAAAGTAAGAACAAGAACACATTATACCCAAAGTAAGTAGAAGGATGAAAAGAATAAATGATAGAAATCAGGAAAAATAGAAAAGTAAAAAGCAAACAGAGAAAATCAACGAAACCAAAAGAATATAGCTTGAAAAAAAATCAATGAAATTGATAAACTTCTGGCTGAAACTGATTAAGGGAAAAAAGAACAAATTACCAAATTCAAGAATGAAACAGAGGACATCATTATAAATTCTGCACACATTAAAAGGATAAAAAGAGAATAACCCCCCAAAATTTTGGCAAAATACTAACAACTTCGATGAAATAGGCAAATTTCTTAGAAGACACAAATCACCCAAACTGTCTTAAGAAGCAATAGAAAATCTTGATAACCCTAAGTCTACTAAAGAACTTAATATATAATTTGATATGTAACCTATATTAATATATATTATAGAATTCTTCACATAAAGAAAGCTCAAGGCCGAATCGCTGCACTAGTGAATTCTTTTAAACATACAGAAACTTAATACCAATCTTATATGTACTTTTTCAGCAAATAGAATTAACTCCCAAGTTGACTGTCTTTGCAGAGAATGTAAACATAGGTATTCAATTAGTTCTTTCTGATCCTGCAAGTGATAGGGCCGGGCTCCCTCCGGGGCGGCCCATATGCCATCAGCCTCCTGTGGCTGTGTTGTCTGCCCCTGGTTTGGCACGACCACACACACCAGTGTTGTTTCTTCTGCGGTGACACTGCTGTTAACATGTGGTGCTGTGGGTCTCATATACTTTTTTTATGCATCCTTTCCTGAAATGTCAAGTCCAGTCTTGTTGCTGTTGCTGCCACTGTGGGAGTTCGTCACTAATCACGAAGCTGGTGCACATTGGAAGCTTCTACCCAGTGTGGTTTCCCAAAGTGGAGGCCTCTCCTAGTCCAAACAAGGAAGAGAGCCCCATGAGGGCAGGAGTGCCCCAGGCCTTGGAGCAGACAGGGATGGGGGCATGGGGGCTGGGGACCTGGAGCTGCTAGTAACAAGTGTGATTCCCATTACCTGTTTTCTCTATTACAATAAAGCAGAGTCTGACATACACACACAAAAAAGAACTGTTTAATGATCTTAAGAGACCAGAATGAGCCTAATGCTTAGTAGTGAAAGACTAAATGCTTCCCCACTAAATTCAGGAAGAAAGTGAGAATGTCCACTACCTCTTCTACTCAAATTTTTTTGTGGTTCTAGGGCAAAAGGCAAGAAGTAAAAATGATATACAATTTTGAAAGAAGGGCAAAAATTTGCGAAAAACATAATCATGTCCATTTCTTAGACTCCTAAGGAATCCATTTAAAGAAAGCTACTAGAACCAATAATGTAGCTTAGCATGATCAAAGGGTACAGTGTTAACATACACAAGTTTCAACTGCATTTCTATATACCAGCAACGAGCAATTGGAAATTGAAATTTAAAAGCAATAGCATTCATAGTAGAATCAGGAACATGAAATGCTGAGGAACAAATTCAATAAAATATGTGCAAGAACTGCTTAATGAAAACAACAGAACATTGCTAAAACAAATGAAAGAAGATCAGAAGAAACAGAGATATGCACTATGTTTCTGGATTGGAAGATTCAATGTTATTTAGGTAACAATTCTTTCCAAATTGATCTCGAACAGTGTAACAGTCTTGCCTTCCTGCAGTATGGCCTCTCCCACCCAAGTGACCTTTCTAAGAATTACAGGTTTGATCATGTAATTCATCCACTTAAAAAAATATTTTATGGTTCCCCAGGGCTTACAGGCTAAAGCCTAAATTCCTTAGAATAGTACAAGAGGTCCCTCATTCCTTTTTGTTTCTCCACCTATCGCATCATGTCTGGTACATAGTAGGTACCTAAATAGTGTTTTAATGAATCATTGTCTGATCTACTGATTGGATGAAAGAGAAGAGGGTTTTGTTCAAGGATGAAAAACCCAAAACAGGCTGAATTTCAGAAGTGAATAGAACACTTTCGTTAAGTTTGGCTAAAATAAATATGCAAAAAGACATTTCGTAACAGGAAGAATTATTAAACATTTTTATTCTGGCTCCCTGTTCCTTCTGGCATTGCTTCTAATCTAAAGCAGCTCTGAGGAAATTATGTTTGACCACAAGCCCCACAAACTATTTCTAGTTTCCCATAATAAATCCAAGAGAGAAAATCTTATAATATGTCATCTATAGCCTCAACCTACCTCAATCTCCAAATCCACCCCCACCCCCCTTTCCCTCTCTCTTCCACACTAGACAAATTTCCCAAGGGAAGAATGAAGATATTTATAGCAACCAAATAAAGAACTCTGTACCGGAAAGTCTGGCTGGCCCAGGGAAGTTTGCCTGCTTCCTTTCCACCATCCACACAGAGTACTGATAGCATGCCCACCTCTCGGTCCTCGAGAATGAGCTGCTACCCTTTCGAGAGCCTGATTTTCCTGCATTGTCTTTGAACTGTAAGTTTGGGTGTGTGCATGTTCCTTTAAAAACATTTTCACAGATCCCCCAAATCACACAGGCATAATTCTTCTAGATACAAGAGTTTGGGAACCCCACAAAAACCTGTTTCCTTTCGGTATCTGGCTAGAGATACATTTGTGCTATATTCTTTTAAATATTTAAAGTACCATTTTGAAACAAAGTCTAAAAAACAGAAAACTCGGCAGAATATAACGGCAAAGCTAAAAGGAAGGCAGTAAACAACTGGGAGATTTCCAGAAGTTCCTGTTTCAGCCAGGACAGGCAGAGGAGGCTGGCAAAATGGACGTGGGACAAAGCTTGCCCTCTGGAATAGCTTGTCTCCTCCCTTCTGTAACCTGATGCCCTGTCCTCATGCTGCTTTCTGTCTCCCACCCTCCCAAGGCTGCTTTCAGGAAATGATCTCATATTGCTTCACACTGAAACTAAACCTTAATGTATACGAAGAACTCATGAATTTCCTCTCCTCAGGATTTGCCTTTTATCAGAGGACAAAGGTCTTTTTCCAACACCACTTTGGATTAAACCAAAAGGAATTATTTTTATGCAATAAGCAAGCCAGAAGGGAGAGAGAGCAGACATGACTTCCTGTAGGAAAGAATTAGAGAATGCAAAGCTGATGGGAAATATTCTCAGCCAACACTGAGGAAAGTACTCAGGGCCATGTTAGCAAAGGCCAAGGAGTCATCAAGTGTCCTCCTGAAGATGCAGCCAGACTTTTATCAACTTAAATTCACACATTCTGAGAGAAACTAACACATTAAGTGACAGAGTTGGTACAGAGTCCCAATTTTCTTTCACTTCACTGTCTGCTAAGACCCCAAGATCTTTGGCTGTCATACCTCCAAACGATTGATGTCTACCCCTTCTCCTTGAATGTGAAGATACCTGTCTTATCCTTCCCGCGTTAGCATTCCTTTGCTCCCTGTTTTAAATTTTTCCTTTTGTCCTTTCACCTCAGTTTGTCAAGTGTCCTAAATCCTATTATTATCTCCTGAATTATTACCTCTTCATCCAGCTTAATGCCACCAACCAACTCCTAAAGGGAGGAAGAAACCCTTCCAGAGTATTAACTGCATTCCATAAATCTAGTAGTACTACAAGGAAAGCGACAGCAGGTACAACCTAGTTTCCAGGGCCCGAGGTTTTAGAAATCATTTTGGCAGCGACCACCATGTTTCCTACTTAGTCAGTGGTGTTAACCTTGCACCACTCTTTCCTCCTTACCACAGGCAAGAGATGGCCTGGCTGGGTCTCAGTGCCACTGAAAGCTTGTTACCTCTGCCTTCCTCGAGTGCCCCATGCCCAGAGGAGATAAAATGATAAGTGAAGAGAAGTAAAGCAGAATCGGTTTTGAGTCACAAGAGTGACTGTTCAGTAATTCCCTCCTTCGGTCAGGTGAGGAGTGTTGAAGTTAAGTGACGGACATGGCAAAATGTATATATCAAGAAAATTTCAAGGAAGTTCATCCTTTTAAAATCCCAGAGTGGCATCTTCATTTGTGAACAAAGGCTGAACTTGGGTGGAGGGAGACATGTGGAAAGGCCCAGCAAGCACGTGGGCTGCATCACAGCAGGGACTCAAGACTCCCGGTGAGGAGAGCAGAAGGAATGGGACTCGCTGCTTTCAGACCAAGCCCTATCTTGAGAACATTTGCTCTGTTGTGATGAAAGTGAGCATCAATGACACACGCCCAGCTTAAAGGAAACATATCTATATCAGCATAAAAAAGCAATGTTGAGACGCTCACAGGGCCTGTTCTTTAGATAACCCCTGACCCTGCTCCCACGGCCCCCCCTTCTACTTCCCCAGGTTACCTACACAAAACTGAGTCACCACGAGGCCCAGTCATGCTAACAGGTGCTAGGATCCAAAAATAATTGGAAAACATCTGTTCTCAAGGTCTCCTTTTATTCCACCCTAAGCTCTCCACAAGAAGTAATCTCTCTAGAATGCATCCCAGAAGGCATCTTAAAATTCTCGGCTCCCCTCCTCATCCTTGCCCCACCTCTTCCACCAATGACTCTCTGCCTTTTCCGGGGTGAATCCAGCTGGTCTCTCGATTCTCCTCCACCTTTCTCATTTACTCATTTCCTCCCCACACTCAGCCAAAGGTACAGGCTGTGGTCTAGTCCGAAGCTTCCCAACTGACATGTAGGCTACAAACTTGTCCTGGTTTGCCTGAGAATTTCCCACTTGTAGCACTGAAAATTTCACATCTTAGAAAACTCCTGAGTTGCGTATAAACCAAGATGCTTCTTTTTCTAATGCTGTAAGATGACAGAGTCAAGATATTGATCCCCTCAGGTCTAGAGGCAGCAGGGCAGAACCTGGAGTCGCTGACATTCCTAGACCCATAACTTCCAGCCACAGGGGGCCTCATCCCTTTACCCAAATGGCCTATACAAAGATCATTATTTTCTATGTGCACCATGAAAAGTTTATGAATCATTGGTCTAGGCAACTCCTTTTTAGTACATTTCATTGGAGGGGGTGGGTGGAGAACGTCACAAATGAATAGTTTTCTTTTTTCCCCAGTGTCCCTAGTCAGAGTCTACAGATTGAAAAAGAAACTCTGAGAGGCACAGCCCAAGGTTTCTCCTCCTCTCTCGGGCTGGGGTTTTGGCACAGTCCCACACCATTACCATCTCACTCTAGGAGGCATCAGGAGAGGGCACAGCCCAGCAGGAGCCCTCTCCACAGCAGGCACCATGGAAGAGAACATGATTTGGAACGCAAGTTGGGGGCCAGCATGAGGAAGCATCAAAGGCCCTTGGTGTGACAGGGGAAAGGATCACAATAATTTTGATATTCATCGAATGCCTTCTGTGTGACAATGCTGCACTAAGAGCTCCACACTAAACACTGTTTTATAGATATGGGAAACTAAGACCTACTGAGATGAAATTACTTGCAAACATCATTCAGTAAGTCAAAGAAGGGGCTCAAATCAAATGCAAGTCTTTCTGACAGGGAAACCCATGCTCTTGTCAGCTCTACTGTAGAGATATCGGCAGCATCCACAGAGGTAGCCAGCAGTCACATTAGATCTCAACTGCCCAAGAATGAGAGAACTCCTTTGTATCTCACAACTGGGATTCAAACAAGACCAGATCTGCTGTAGTCTCTTCTCAAAACATCAATTAAAGTGACTATATTAAGACATAAAGTAAGTTATACCTTCCTTCTGCTCAAAACCGTCTCACTGTCAGGGAAAACCCCAGTACTCAAAATGGACTCCCAAGTCCTGGTCTGTCTCATTTCTCTAACGTCACCTCCAACTTCTCTTGCCCTCACTTACCTCCACTTCCGCAACTGGGCCTCCTTGCTGTCCCTCAAGCATGCTCAATACACCTCTACCTCAGGGCCCTTGCACATGAGGTTTCTTCTGACCAGACCATACTTCCCATAGTCATCCACACCCCTCACTTTTGTTAGATCTCTGCTCCATGTCAGCTTCTCACTGAGGCCTTCCTGACCACCCCACATAAAATGGCAAATCCCTAATGCTCACCACCTGGCACCCTTTAGCTTCTCTCCCTGCTTTATTTTTCTTCTTATCAATATTCAATATACTTTGTATTTTACTTGTTTATTGTATGTCTCCCCTCTCTAGAATGGTAAACACGATGAAGAGGTGAATTTTTTATTTTTTGGTCAGTTTTGATCACTACTTAGCATTTGGAATGATAAATATGTGTTGAATGAACTAATAAATCAATGACAGACTGTTGGTATTCTTTTCTTCCCACAAAAAAAAAAAAATCCTCCTTCCCTTAGATGACTCTATGTACCCGAAGTGGCCGCAGAAGGTTCTAGGTGAAGGTAATGACATTGGACTCATAAGATGAGAAATAACTGCCTGAGGTTCCTATTGATTTTGGTCTTAGCTGTGGGATGAGGGATATTACATTTCCTGAGCTAAAAGGGGCCTTAAAAAGAAATTGAGAATTAAGGAAGAAGTTGTTTCTTGGTTGAAACAATCCTTCTACTTATCTCTGCTTTTAATCGTGTTTTGTGGGGTACTTTACCTTCCCTTGAAACTATTCTTGGATCAGGCTTTTTCTCCGTTGTGAATGTAATCACCTCAACCATCAGTGAGAACCCAAGTAAGAAAAATATTCATATTTTTGTTAGAAAATTCCCAGAATGATTTTATGACCAAATAAGTAATTAGATTTTTCTGGGTTTGATGCTATTTCTCAGGATAGAAAATACAGAATTACATCATTAAGTTCATTTGCTTTGTACAGCATCCAGCACAGTGAGATAGACACCCATTTATGATTTCATGGATTTTTTTCTGTAGTGATTACTAAAGTATTTATTATATTTAACATTTGATGATATGTTGGAACCATGGTAAATCCAAGAAATATAATTCTTTCTAGCTAGGAAATTACAATCTTAAATGAAAGGGAAACTAATAACAAAAAAATAATATATGTTTAAGTATTAAATAAGTTTATTGGAAGTTTCATTTTACAAAAAAAAATTACTTTTTATCATTCATTCTCCCATTTCTTTGAAAGTTAAACTTTTCTCTTTTAACCAAGAGATCTAACATTGCTGGTAACCTAATAGGTAACTCAGTTTTTATTTCTGGCGTATACCTGAAAGTCTAATATCTCCATTTTTCACCTCAGTTTTGCCTCAGAATAAACTGTATTTTAAAGCAATGTTAGCTCAAAGAATCAGATTTTGCTCAGTTTGCCTTTGAAAGGAGGAAATTTTGTCCATCAAATAGAAGGTAGTATGTAGTATCAACTAATTAATGATCATGAAGTGCTTTTTAAATGCTGACTGAATGAATGTTCACCCTTGTGATGCTTAAAGGTGAAATTCAGTGACTCCATAGCCCATGTATTAGTGGTTAGAGTTCAAGTCCATAGACTATTGGTTATTCATTCAAACTGTTCTTCAACTTTAATTCATACAAGTTCTATTAACAAAGATACTTATTTGAGAAGAATTATACAGTAGCACGTTTGCATTAATTAAACCTATCTAATTTGGTCACAATGGGACTCAAAATTCATTAAATCCCAATAAAACTGTTTTTTTTTTTTTAAGTCAAGGGACTCTTTCTCCAAGTTTAAGATAAATTGTTTTAAACATAGATGTTTTAGAAGAATTTGTAAAGATAGCTTCAAATTACTCATCCACAACTGTTTATGCCAGCATTTATCTAAAATAATTTTTATTGCCAATTCAGGTTTTTCTCTACCTTTGCAACATGTTTCTTTGTCAACAACTCCTGTCACTCAGTGGATACAATACAAACTAAATTTTAATAGTATCAAAAGGAAAATAACATTAGGATGGTAGGACACCAAAAAAAAAAAAAATGGTTTGCCTCCAAATCAACTATAAATTTGTTTAGATTATCTACACTGTTTCTCTCCTCTGTAAATCTTATCATTAAATAGTCACATAATGAAGGATTTCCCTTAATTAGTATTCACAGAGCTAGAGACTTATTCCTGCAAGGACAAGAGGAGTGGCAGGGTAGTGGCGAGGGTACATAGAGCCTTGGAATCAAACTCTCTCCCGAACTCTTGTGAGAACTTTAAAAGACATTAACACTTCTGGACCTTAATATGAACTTAATAATAACTTATTCACAAAATGTGTATGAGGATTCAATCAACTTGCTATAAACTGAATGTTTGTGCCCCCCCAACCCCCCCCACAAATTTATGTATTAAATCCTAACTCCCGAGATGCCTGGGTGGCTCAGTCGGTTAAGCATCTGCCTTCGTCTCAGATCATGTTCCCAGGGTCCTGGGATCCCACATGGGGCTCCTTGCTGAGCGGGGAGCCTGCTTCTCCCTGAGCCTGCTTCTCCCTCCGCCTGCCACTCCCCCCTGCTTGTGTGCTCTCTCTCTCTCGGACCAAAAAAAAAAAAAATCTTAAAAAAACAATAAATAAAATATTAACTCCCAATGTGATAGTCTTTGGAGGTAGGCCATTTGGGAGGTGATTAGGTCATGCGGGTGGAGCCCTCATGAGTGGGATAGGTGCCCTTGTAAAGAGATCCCAGAGAGCTTCCTTGTCCCTGAGGTCATGTGAGGACACAGCGAAAAGCTGAAGGGGTGGTTGTCTATGAGCCAGGAAGCAGGCTCTCACCAGACACCAAACCCGCCAGCGCTTTCATCTTGTACTTCTCATCTTCCGTAACTCTAAGAAGTAGATCTGCGGTGTCCATAAGCCACCCAGTCTATGGCGTTCTCTTTTCGGAGTCTGAACAGACTAAGACAGAAATTGGTCCTGAGAAGTGGGTACTGCTGTAACAAATATCTAAAACCATGGATGTAGCTGTGGACCTGAATAACGGACAGAGGTTGAAAGAGTTTTGATATGCGTGTCTGAAAAATCCAACATTGCCTTGCATGAACAATAAAACCAATGCTGGTGAGAGATCAGAAAGAAGAGAAAAGAGCTATAGAGAGAGCCACCGTCTCTTCTTAGAGAGTCCCAAAGCAATCCTGAACAGGACATTGGTAGAAATACAGTTGGTAAGGACTATTTTGATGAAGTCTTCCACAGAAATCAGGTGTATATTATTGGAAACTGAAGGAAAGGTGATCTGGTAATAAACTGGCAAAGATCTTGGCTGACCTACGCTTGTGTCCTAGTGTTTTGTGGAAGGTAGAACTTGCGAATGATGACATTGTAGAAGTGGCTGAAGAAATCTCTAAGCAAAATGTTGAAGGAGCTATCTGGTTTCTCCTAATTATAGTGAAATGTCAGAAGAGAGAAATGATTTAAAGATAGAATTGTTAAGCAAAAGAAAGCTTGGAAGATTCTCAGCCTCTCTATATTGTAAAAAAGCGGGAAAGCTGGTCCCAAGAGAATTCTAAGGGTATGGCCAAGCAACGGTTTGATAAGGAGATTAGTATGGATCTGCCAATCTCAACAGTGGTCAGGAGCTATTGTGCAAGACAAGGGAAGAATGATGATGAAGGCAATTCGAAAAACACCAGATTTGCCACTCCCACCACAGGCCCAGAATGCAAGGACCCCCAGGGGCAGAGTGGCTTCACAGAAGGGACCACCGGTGTCTGTGGGACCTCAGTGAACCCTTCTTGGGCCATCTCACATTGCAGGCTCCATTCCCAGCTTCTTGGCCACACTTGGCACAGCTCTGATGGGCCCTGGAGCTACATGGGCTGCACCGGGGAGAATCATGGGAGCATGGCTGCCTCCACCTGATTTCAAAGGGCAGGACTTTCTGGCAGAGCAGCAAGTTTGGGATCTCAGCCCTAAAGAGAAGTGGATCCAGGCAGAGAACCATCATAGGGGTGGAGCCACTAGAACTTTGGGGGTACAACCCCTGCCTGGCAAAGCTGTGGGGGCAGGGCTGCTGCCTCAGTGCATCTAGAAGGCAGGACTCCCCCCAGCCCCATTTGTGCCTGTAAGGTAGGACCTGGACTTCAGTGGGCCTGAGCATTGAGCTAAAGGATTATTTTCAAGCCTTATATCCTGAGGTAAAAGACAGTTGTTGACTGCAGAAGACCAATGGAAGAGTATTTCATCTAGTGAAATTTCTAGGAGTACAAGAAAGCCAGGAATTTCCACATGACCAAAGGTTTATGAAAGGTGCAGCAATGATGGAATCAGCACCAGGTAACATAATCAAGCTGTATGCAGGAGAAAAGAAAAAGTAACCATCACGCAATCTCTCTAGACAGCACCATGGGCCCCCATTTACAAAGTCAGATCTGGATGAAGGTTTAAAAGTCAAAACCATCGGATATGAGTAATCTGCCACTGTCATTCCAGGGAGTCCAGCAAGCTGTGGTGCTATTGTCTACTAGTCCCTCTTTCTTGGACTTACTGTGCTTAGGGTCACCTGGAATTATTGTCACAGTGTAGTTTCTGAGTCAGTAGATTTGAGGTGGATAGAGTTTCCACATTTCTAACAAATACTCAAGTAATGTCTGCAAACCAAATTCTGAGGAGCCAGGATATATACCTGGGAATATTAGGAATAATTGGGGCATCACTGCAGGGGCTGGAAGCCAAGAGCCACCTGGGAATCTCTATGCAAAGTTTCAGAATCATTTCTCCTCGTCCTGGCTGCCAGTTACCCCTTAGCTAGTGAGCTGGATAAACAAGTCCCTGTAGATTAGAATAACTGATTCTTCAATCTTTATAAAACAGATTTAGAAAAGTGGGAAAAAATGAAAAGACTAATCCTATATAAATAAAATCCAGTTTCAGGATAAAATGCTCACTCATACAGGGTAAACAGCTCCTTCAAGGCTAAATGCTTCCCTAAATTGAACTTCCTTTTTTTTCATCTCACATGTCCCTCCTGTCCTTGAAACTGCTTTGCCTCGAGGGAGTATTTGATTTCGTAGGAGTGCATCACATTTTATGATCCTTGATTTGATCTGAAATTAAGCTAAATGTTTAAATGTGTCATAAATATTTAAATTAGACCCTCCAATTTTGTGTGTACACAGAAGTAAAATATTCAGGTTGTTAACAGTAATTGATCCTGGGTAGATGTGAAGATTATAGGGAATTTAAATGTTCTTTTTCATATACTTATATGTATTCCAAATTCTCTGTATACATAGAAACAAGTGTATAGTTATGGTATATGCAAGTAATTTCTCTGACCAAGCCATATAGCCATCACCAGATTTTGGTGTGTCCTGAGATCCAGAAATTAAGCAATATTAATTGGCTTCTACTATGCTTTAGACACAACACTAGAAACGGAATAGACACACACAGTCCCCGTTCTTGAAGATCTTGCAGTTCAGTCAGTGCTATTAAGTATCAGGAAGAGGGTACTTTTTGAGGAAAATACGGGAGGATGCTATGTCAGTCAGGGCCACTCAAAGAAGTCTTGGAGAACAAATCAAGAGTCTGCCAAACAGAAAAGCAAGAACAGGACATTCCAGCTAAGGGAAGAGCATGAAAGACACCTTCACTGCCTAATTTCTCAGTCAGTCTGATTTTAAAGCACATTATCCTCATTAACTGTTAGTCCATGTCAAATCTCTGAGGGTTATTTCTGTGGACAGTAAATTTGGTTGATTAGATTTTGATGTTAATGAGAACCTCATGTTAATTTGTTGGCTTGCCAAAAGAATGTGCACAGAGAAACTAGAATGAAGAACCCTAAAAGACTTTAATCCTAAACCATCACGGCATTCTGAGACAGGTAGTCCCGGGGATTTATTCTCCACTGTTCCCGAGAGCTGGGCTTTTGAGGGCGTCTTCAGGAAAGTAAATTTTTCCTTCAGCTCTCCCATCCACAAACACACATAACACACACAGGCGCATACTCTCCCCATCACCACCAACACCAGCCAACATATACACATAACACTTCACTTCATGGAAACAGATAGAAAAATCAACAAGTCATGTAAACCAGGTCCACTTCTAAAGAGAAAATACCAACTTAAAACTATGTCCCATGAACATTGGTAGAGCCGCTCTGGTTATCCCTTCCTTAATTCATTTATCCAACAAACACCTATCAATACTAGGGATTCAGATCTGATGGAGACATGGCAGTCACCCTCAAGAAGCTGCAAATCAAAGACCATGCACAGGGCCGTAAGTGTGTAATAGATGGATGGGGATGGAGAGTGTGTTGGGGCCACAGGCATAGTGCATCAGGGTCGGTCTGGGAGGGAGTGGTCCTGGAAAGTTGTCTGGTTCTCTGGGAAACTGCAGAGAACTACAAATTGCTCGGTATGGCTGCAGCAAAGGGTAAATATGAAGGAGTGGCAGACAATGAAGCTGACAATACAGAAAGAAATGGGGTCACAAAAGGCCTTATATACTAAATGAAAGAATTTGAACTTTATCCTTGAAAGCTGTGGGAAGCTATTGAAGGATTTTAAGCAAGGAAATGGCATGATTAAAAAAATCAATATCATACCAGTGTGGGGAAGGGATTGAAAGGAGGCCACACCGGGGACTGAAAATGCAGTTCGGGGGGTATTGCAGGATTTAGAGGCATTTAGGGAGTTCAAATTAGGGTAGTTGTGCAAATAAAGAGGAAGGGAAGACTTTATGAACAAGATCTTCACAATAAAGGGAGTCACCAAGGATACTGACCCCAACTCCAGGTTCTGAGGTGTTTAGTGGGGGGACAAAAATCACCAGGAGAGCGCTAATGTCAGAGCAGTTTTCAGTTAGAGTAAGAAGGTGAAAGGAATGTTCATGGAAAAGACTGAAAATGAAAGCCAGTTTACATCTGGCTTGGTGATAGGCTGTGAGTTCTGGAGGACACAATGGAAAGTTCTGGAAGGTCAGGGAGGGAGCTTGATGGAGCAGGTTGAGAGAGATACAGGGCAATTTGAAAATAAGCACTCATATAAAGATAGCTTATCTGGAAGTCTTGAAGAGGAATGTGGGCTTGATGTAGTCAATCTCAGAGGCTCCAAGGATGTGGTATATCCGTGTCAGCCAAACTTATTTGACCACGAAACATTTCTAAAATCATAATGTATTTCTGGAACATCAAAAGGAGTTCATGAAATATGAGGAGCTCTTTGATCAATGTAGGTAGTTAAAAATGGTCTCAAGGATAAATTAGTTGCTGCAAAAAATTATCAAAAATCTTTCCTGTCATTTTAGTGCCTAATAGAAAACAAACTAGAGGAATCAAATACTTTTTGTTTGTTTTTGTTTTAGTAAGAATGAAGAAGAAAGCCACAAGAAATGATAAAGAAAGAGGTCTGGCCTTACACAAGGGGTCCCCCTGCCATATGTCCAGAAGTTTCCCTGACTCTATCCAGTCCACACTAAGTAATTTCTTCTCTGGTTGGCTTCAGACTTTTAGTTTTCTCAAAGGAATTTAGAGCTGGAAAGGCAGGTTTGAATTTAGAATGAGTAGACCTTTTGAAGCTTTGTACCCGAAGCTGGTGGCGAGATTCAACCTCCAAGGAGTAAGGATGTTTTCTAATAAATATGAACTAATTTTTCTCCCAAATTTCATTCAGACTTCTCTTTTATGTAACCAGAGCATAACTAAATATCTTGAAATTCAGATTCTGAGGAAATATAAAATACTCTTTTAATCCTAATTGTTTGTGTCATAAAAGCAAGGTCAATGATATACTGCCTATTCTTCCCAAGGACACTGAAAGCTATAGTCAAACTTTGTCCAAACTTTTTTTTTTTTTAATTCTCTAAGGAAGTCTTGTGGTAAAACAGATGAAAATAATGTGTCTGAAAGTGACTTTGGTGATTTCCTCCCTACTTTATATTTACAACAATATAATTATCCCCTCCTTTGCCTCAATTGGCTGAAATTTTAGTATGAGAGATAGAATCTCTGTTTTCTGGAACCATTGCTCCATAGTCAGCAAATCTTCCTCTAGCCTCCCCTTCTTTTTCTGAGCACCCTTCTTCTTCTTTGCCTTAATTCATGGTTCTTCACTTAGAACCTCATGTGCCTGGCAGCCTCAGTGTCAGCAGTTGAGATGAAGGATTAAGGTCTCCTTGCTCCCCACTGCCACTTCCAAATTATTCTTCCCCACTCTCTTTTTAAAAGCTAATAATAATCCTGAAACCAGTGCTGCACTGTATGTTAACTAACTTGAATTTAAATTTTAAAAAAGGGTTAATAATAAAGCTACTCTCAAGGAATGGTGAACACAAAATTCAAAAAGGTGGTTGGCTTGGAGTGAGGTCAGCAGGTGAGTCCCAGACTTCTACTCAACATCCCAACTTTAATGTCACCTGTAGTGCCTCCGTGGTGCTTCAGGAAAAGCAAACACTCCTCCCCAAACTCATTCTTACTTCCCAGAAATGGAACCAAATTTCACTGACGTGGGCAAATAAGAAGCCCAAGTAGCTCCTTGCCATTTCCTTTTCCCTCAGACCCACATACAAAGCACCATGTTTTCCTGCTACGTGTACTTCCTGTGGATAATCTGCCTTCTTCTATCTCCACTGCCTCCACTGGTGCAGCTACCATCACCTCTAGCCTGGTCACAGGCAATATTTGCCTAATTGGTCTCTCCACAATCAAATCCAGAGCTCCCACCCAATCTACTCTCATCCAAAGATGATTCTTTTCAAAACACTCATCTGACTGTGCCACTGCTTAAAGACCTTTCATGGCTTCTAAAAATTTGTAGGATAAAACCCAAAATCTTTGTCAACACCTTGCATTATCCTATGTCTCTAATACCCTTACCAGAGGGCTCTAGCCACACTGGCCTTTTTTATGGTCCTAGAACATGCTACATGCCTATTCACCATGAGCTGCTACACTGACTACTACCTCTGTCTGAAATACAAGAACATTTCTCCCATTTCACTCTATCTCTCCCAGACCCCAAACCCTAGTCCATCACCCTCCTGCTTACACCGTGATTTTCACTTCATCAACTCCTACTTTTTATTCAAGCCTCAGATCCAATTGCTTCCTCAGGAAATCTTTGAGGCCCATGGGTAGATGAGGTCTATTTCTTATATGTTCCAAGGGTATTCCCTTTTTGCCCCCAGAAGTGTGAAATTATATTAATTACTGCCTCTTCAAATAGACTGTGATTTCCATGAGAACAGGAATCACGCTTAGTTTTGCTTAGCTTAACGCTTGGGACATAGCAGGTTTTCAATCAAAAGGTGTTGAATTATATAGGATAGTATCTTAATTAGCTTTTGCTTCATAACAACCAAATAAATCTTAGAGGCTTGCAGTGTAAGCATTTTTTTCTCACATTCATGGATCTGCAGGTTGATTCCAGTTCATACTCAAGGGTCTGCAGGTAATCTAGTCTAGGCTCAGCTGGGTGGCTCTGCCTTAGGCTACAGTTCAACTGTGCCTGACCTTAGGCTAAATGTTGCATTCAAGTCTGCTTCATATGTTTTCCTCAGGACATGATCTCATGGCAAAGGCAGAAGCACAAGATCCAAGCCAAACCACACAGACACATTTATGGCCTCTGCTCATGTCAGGTCCACTAGCATTCCTCAGCCCAAACAAGTGATGCAGCCAAACCCAACATTGATGGGGCAGAGAAATATATTCCCTCCAAAGGTAGGGGAGGAAGGGAGTGACTATTTGCTGGGCAATCATTCAAACTATAATACATAGATACAAAACTTACTGTAATTCAATTTAGAAAGTGTTAGATGACATAAAGATGGCATATTAATAAAGGCCCGTGTAACTCAGGAGAGATAAAAAGCTGGGGCATCATAAAAGAAAAAAGTTTTTATGAAAGAAGTTTCATCTAAGGTAGGCCTTGAATAATAAAAGGATTTGAACTTGTAGAGACAGATATCTCAAGTGGGTGAAACATTGAAAATAAAGGTCTAGAGATCAGAAGTGTGGGACATATTTAAATAGTGGTATGGCTAGAACACAGAGTACCTGTAGGGGAGTAAAAAGAGAAAGCTCATACACATTTTACTTGGCAGTGGTTAGTCAGTAATGGTTTTCAAGCAGTGGAATAACATGTTCAGGGCTGGACTTTGGGACTATCAGTTTGGCAGTAATGCCTAAGACATACGAGGGGGGAAAGTGAATGGAGGAAGATCCATTAGTAAATTCTTGGAGTGTTTGTGAGGGCATGACAGTTGCTTGATCCAGAAAAGTATCAGTAAGAACTTAGCAATTAGTTGGTTGTGGAGAGTCAAAAGAGAAAAACATCAGAGATAATTGGGATTTTTTTTAACTTAATAGGGGCTTGGAAAAGACTAGTACTGATAAAGAAAAATCTGTGCCCTAAGATTGCCAATCGAGCCAGCAAGGGAGTCCCAGCCCCTGCCCTGGGGCTCTTCCGGGTTCTTCTTTCTGCTCTGCTTCCCTCGCGCACCAGTCCAGGTTCCTCTCCCTGCCCGCTTCGCGCGCGTGCCAAGAGTGCCCAGTACGCAGAAGTAGAAGTGTATAAATTACCCCCTTTGTTTGTGCTCGGGGCTCAGACCTTTGGAGATCACTCTTCTCTAAGCTGCCGGCGTTAAATACACCTCCTATCCTCCAAGATCTCTGGGTGCTGCTTGGTTCTTCCATTGGGCAATCCAGTCCAGGTTCCATAACAGTACAATCATCTGAAATCAAAAACACAAGAAGAGGAAAAATTTAGAGAAGATGATTCACTAGTTTTGGATATGTTTTTCTTGATACCTTGGCATGAGTATCCAGCTAAAAATATCTGAGAGGTGTGGAGTTTAAAAGTGAGACTATGGGACACCTGGGTGGCTCAGTTGGTTAAGTGCCTGCCTTTGGCTCAGGTCATGATCCTGGGGTCCTGGGATTGAGTCCCGCATTGGGCTCCCTGCTCAGCAGGGAGTCTGCTCCTCCCTCTACCTGCTGCTTCCCCTGCTTGTGCGCTCTCTCTTTCTCTCTCTGACAAATAAATAAAATCTTAAAAAAAATGAGACTAACTGAAGACAGGTATTCACCCATCCATTCAAGAGTGATTTATTACTATAATCTTTTCAGGGGTCATGCCCATCCTGTTGCCATTGTATGTCTAGTAACTATCAGGTTCCTGGTTTAGTGCAGGCTATTGGAACATACTTATTGAATGAATGCTAGGCAATGGGCCCACAATGATGAAGATACAGATCATGCTCTCAGTAAGTTCACAGTCTAGATTTGGGTGTTATCATATGACTGAGGCCATGAGAAGAAATAAAATTGCCTAGAATCTTTTACCCAACCCTAAATACCCCAAAGCAAACTCTTGGTAACTACGAACACACAGGGGTGGAGGAGGAGAACAAGGTAAAAGCTGGAGCCATAGAAGAAGCAATTACAGAAAAGGAGAAAAGCAAAACAACCAAGTCTCATAGAAGCTAAGGTGAGAGAAAATTGCCTTAATGTCATACAGGCAAAGACTAACCGAATTTTCAATAGGATGAAAAATACAAACACGTTATTTGACTTGGCAACAGCAGGTCCATGATGTCTTTAAGGAGTTGAATGGTTGGGGAAGAAACCAGATAGCAGAAACTTCAGGAAACAGTAAGTGCTATATGAGTGCGGTTAGTAAATGCAATCTAAATTTTTTTTTTAATTTGAAAGTAATTGGAAAAGAAGGAATAAAGTAGTAATTCAGGAGATTCTTCATTATTGAATTAAGATAACTCATAACCATGCATGAATGACTAATATCCTTCTTTGGTTGTCCCCTGTTCTGTTACTCCACAACTTATGCCAGGTAAATCCCTACCTCTAATCATGTTACATTGTTTCTCAAAAAATTTCCATTGATCATTACCTTTTTTTAAATTTTTTATTGTTATGTTAATCACCATACATTACATCATTAGTTTTTGATGTAGTGTTCCATGATTCATTGTTTGTGCATAACACCCAGTGCTCCACGCAGAACGTGCCCTCTTTAATACCCAACACCAGGGTAACCCATCCCCCATCCCCCTTCCCCTCTAGAACCCTGTTTGTTTTTCAGAGTCCTTCGTCTTTCATGGTTCTTCTCCCCCTCCGATTTCTCCCCCTTCACTCTTCCCCTCCTGCTTTCTTCTCCTTCTTCTTCTTCTTTTTTTTTTTTTAACATATATTGTATTATTTGTTTCAGAGGTACAGATCTCTGATTCAACAATCTTGCACAATTCACAGCGCTCACCATAGCACATACCCTCCCCAATGTCTATCACCCAGCCACCCCATCCCTCCCACACCCCACCACTCCAGCAACCCTCAGTTTGTTTCCTGAGATTAAGAATTCCTCACATCAGTGAGATCATATGATACATATCTTTCTCTGATTGACTTATTTCACTCAGCATAACATCCTCCAGTTCCATCCACGTTGTTGCAAATGGCAAGATCTCATTCCTTTTGATGGCTGCATAATATTCCATTGCATATATATACCACTTCTTCTTTATCCATTCATCTGTCGATGGACATCTTGGCTCTTTCCACAGTTTGGTTATTGTGGACATCGCTGCTATAAACATCGGGGTGCACGTACCCCTCGGATCCCTACATTTGTATCTTTGGGGTAAATACCCAGTAGTGCAATTGCTGGATTGTATGGTAGCTTTATTTTCAACTTTTTGAGGAACCTCCATACTGTTTTCCAGAGTGGCTGTACCAGCTTCCATTCCCACCAGCAGTGTAGGAGGCTTCCCCTTTCTCCGCATGCCCGCCAACATCTGTCGTTTCCTGACTTGTTAATTTTAGCCATTCTGACTGGTGTGAGGTGATATCTCATTGAGGTTTTGATTTGGATTCCCCTGATGCCGAGCGATGTTGAGCACTTTTTCATGGGTCTGTTGGCCATTTGGATGTCTTCTTTGGAAAAAATGTCTGTTCATGTCTTCTGCCCATTTCTTAATTGGATCATTTGTTCTTTGGGTGTTGAGTTTAAGAAGTTCTATATAGATTTTGGATACTAGCCCTTTATCTGATATGTCGTTTGCAAATATCTTCTCCCATTCTGTCGGTTGTCTTTTGGTTTTGTTGACTGATTCTTTTGCTGTGCAAAAGCTTTTTATCTTGATGAAGTCCCAATAGTTCATTTTTGCCCTTGCTTCCCTTGCCTTTGGTGGTTTCTAGGAAGAAGTTGCTGCAGCTGAGGTCGAAGAGGTTGCTGCCTGTCATCTCCTTTAGGATTCTGATGGACTCCTGTCTTACATTTAGGTCTTTCAACCATTTGGAGTCTATTTTTGTGTGTGGTGTAAGGAAATGGTCCAGTTTCATTCTTCTGCATGTGGCTGGCCAATTTCCCAACACCATTTGTTAAAGAGACTGTCTTTTTTCCATTGGACATTCTTTCCTGCTTTGTCAAAGATGAGTTGACCATAGAGTTGAGGGTCCATTTCTGGGCTCTCTATTCTGTTCCATTGATGGATGTGTCTGTTTTTGTGCCAGTACCATACTGTCTTGATGATGACAGCTTTGTAATAGAGCTGGAAGTCTAGGATTGTGATATCGCCAGCTTTGCTTTTCTTTTTCAACATTCCTCTGGCAATTCGGGGTCTTTTCTGGTTCCAAACAAATTTTAGGATTATTTGTTCCATTTCTTTGAAAAAAGTGGATGGTATTTTGATGGGGATTGCATTGAATGTGTAGATTGCTCTAGGTAGCATTGACATCTTCACAATATTTGTTCTTCCAATCCATGAGCATGGAATGTTTTTCCATTTCTTTGTGTCTTCCTCAATTTCTTTCATGAGTATTTTATAGTTTTCTGAGTACAGATCCTTTGCCTCTTTGGTTAGATTTATTCCTAGATATCTTACAGTTTTGGGTGCAATTGTAAATGGGATCGACTCCTTAATTTCTCTCTCTTCTGTTTTGTTGTTGGTGTATAGGAATGCCACTGATTTCTGTGCATTGATTTTATAACCTGCCACTTTACTGAATTCCTGTATGAGTTCTAGCAGTTTTGGGGTGGTGGAGTCTTTTGGGTTTTCCACATAAAGTATCATATCATCTGCAAAGAGTGAGAGTTTGACTTCTTTGCCGATTTGGATGCTTTTTATTTCTTTTTGTTGTCTGATTGCTGTGGATAGGACTTCTAATAATATGTTGAATAGCAGTCGTGATAGTGGACATCCCTGCCGCGTTCCTGACCTTAGGGGGAAAGCTCTCAGTTTTTCCCCATTGAGAATGATATTTGCTATGGGTTTTTCATAGATGGCTTTTATGATATTGAGGTACGTACCCTCTATCCCTATACTCTGAAGAGTTTTGATCAAGAAAGAATGCTGTACTTTGTCAAATGCTTTTTCTGCATCTATTGAGAAGATCATATGATTCTTGTTCTTTCTTTTGTTAAGGTATTAACAAAAGGATGTTGAACCAAACTGGCAGCCCAGGAATAAATCCCACTTGGTCGTGGTGAATAATCCTTTTAATGTACTGTTGTATCCTATTGGCTAGTATTTTGGTGAGAATTTTTGCATCCACTGGGTCTAAAATGAGTCTCTTACAGACAGCATATCGATGGGTCTTGTTTTTTAATCCAATCTGGTAGCCTGTGACTTTTGATTGGGGCATTTAGCCCATTTACATTCAGGGTAGAAAGATATGAATTTAGTGCCATTGTATTGCCTGTAAGGTGACTGTTACTGTATATTGTCTGTGTTCCTTTCTGGTCTATGCTGCTTTTAGGCTCTCTCTTTGCTTAGAGGACCCCTTTCAATATTTCTTGTAGGGCTGGTTTTGTGTATGCAGATTCCTTTAGTTTTTGTTTGTCCTGGAACCTTTTTATCTCTCCTTCTATTTTCAATGATGGCCTAGCTAGATATAGTATTCTTGGCTGCATATTTTTCTCATTTAGTGCTCTGAATATATCATGCCAGTCCTTCCTGGCCTGCCAGGTCTCTGTGGATAGGTCTGTTGCCAATCTAATGTTTCTACCATTGTAGTTTACATATCTCTTCTCCCGAGCTGCTTTCAGGATTTTCTCTTTGTCAATGAGACTCATAAGCTTTACTATTAGATGTTGGGGTGTTGACCTATTTTTATTGATTTTGAGAGGGGTTCTCTGTGCCTCCTGGATTTTGATGCCTGTTTCCTTCCCCAAATTAGGGAAGTTCTCTGCTATAATTTGCTCCAATATACCTTCTGCCCCTCTCTTTCTTCTTCTTCTGGGATCCCAATTATTCTAATGTTGTTTCGTCTTACGGTATCGCTTATCTCTCGAATTCTGCCCTCGTCATCCTGTAGTTGTTTATCTCTCTTTTTCTCAGCTTCTTTATTTTCCATCATTTGGTCCCCTATATCACTAATTCTCTCTTCTGCCTCATTTATCCTAGCAGTTAGCACCCCCATTTTTTATTGCACCTCATTAATAGCCTTTTTGATTTCGACTTGGTTAGATTTTAGTTCTTCTATTTCTCCAGAAAGCGTTTCTCTAATAACTTCCATGCTTTTTTCAAGCCCAGCTAGTATCTTTAAAATCATCACTCTGAACTCTAGTTCTGACATCGTACTAATGTCCGTATTGAGTAGGTCCCTGGCATTTGGTACTGCCTCTTGTTCTTTTTGTTGAGGTGATTTTTTCCATCTTGTCATTTTGTCCAGAGGAGAATAGATGAATGAGAGAACAAAATGCTAACACGGTAACAATGTCACCAGGAAATATACTCTAAACAAATCAGAAAAGACCTGAAACTGGGGGAAAAGAAAGGGAAAGAAAGAAAAAAGAAAAAAAAAGATAAAGATAAAGACAAAAACAGAACAAAACAAAACAAAAAAAACATAATATGATCAAATATGATCAGGCTGGTACATAGATCAGTGCCACACACTAGATTTTGGGTGTATTTTGGTTTGTTAGAAGAAAGTGCCTCCCAAAATTTTAAAGAAAGAAAAACTTATTTATGTACAAAAATAAGGGTTAATACAATGAAGGGATGGAATATGAATGTAAAGATGAAAATTATAAAAAATTTTATAAAAGGAATTGATAAGAAGTTGTTTGAAAAAAGAAAGAAAAGGATTTAAAAAGAAAGAAGAAAAAAAAGGGAGAGATGTGATCAGGCAGGAGACTAGAACAAAGCCATACACTAGAGATTTAGGGTATATTTTGATCTGTTAGAAGAACTGTATCTCAAAATTTTTAAGAGAGAACAACTTATATATATATGCCAAAAATAAGGGTAACTACTGTGAAGGGATAGAATATGACTCTAAAAATGAAAAATAAAATTTTTTTTTAAAAAAAGAGATTGAAAAGATGTCGGTTGAAAAAGGGAAAAAGAAAAATTCAAAAAAAAAAAAAAAGACAGTTAAAAAAAACTTTGAAAGACTAAAGAATCATGGGGGAAAAGCCATGAATTCTATGTGCAGTATTCCCCTAGCGCTGGAATTCTGCCATTCTCATTGATCAGTAAACTTGGTCTTGGCTGGCTGTTCTTGCCGATCTTCCAGGGGAGGGGCCTGTTGCCGTGGTTCCCAAATGTCTTTGCCGGAGGCGGAATTGCCCCGCCCTTGCCGGTCCAGGCTAAGTAATCTGCTCGGGTTTGCTCCGGGAGCTTTTGTTCCCTGCAAGCTTTCTGTACAGCTTTGGAGGAGGAGAGTGAAAATGGCAGCCTCCCAATCTCCTCCCCGGAGGAGTCAAGAACTCAGGGCCCCACTCCTCAGTGCACCCCCAGAGAAAAGCAATCACTGCCGTCTCCCTGGTCTCCAGCCGCACTCCGTGCTCACCTGGCCTGTGACCAAGCCTTTCTATCTCTGGCACCCAACCCTGTGTGGAGTCTCCAAACCCAGCAGATCCCTGCGGTGCGTTCCCGCAACGCTCCTCCCGGGGTAGGAAGGGGAGTCTCCCCGGATCTGCCGCTTGTTGGGTCCCTGCTGGAGGAACAGTGGCCCAACTGGGCCACAGATCACGTTTTATGGCAACCCCGAGCTAAGAGCCCGCGCCTCGGCTCCGTCTCTGCAGCCGGCTTCCCCGCTCCAATACCAGGGGAGCTCTGCTGCACTCAGGCACCCCTAGTCTGTGACTCTGATGGTCCTGAGACCACACTGTCCCAGAGAGGGTTCCACCCCCCGCTTAGCCACTGGAGCGACGTCCCTCAGCGGAGCCAATTTCTAAAAGTTCTGATTTTGTGCTCCGCGGCTCTATCACTTGCCAGAAGCGGCCAACGGAGGCCCCCTCCCTCGCCGTCTAACCTCCCAAGTATCGCCTCAGATTCACTTCTCCACACGTCCTACCTTCCAGAAAGTGGTCACTTTTCTGTTCAGAGAGTTGTTGCTATTCTTTTCTTTGATCTTCTGTTGAGTTCGTAGGTGTTCAGAATGGTTTGATCCCTATTCAGCTGAATTCCTGAGACCAGAGGAAATCCAGGTCTCCTACTCCTCCGCCATCTTGCTCCACCCCCCCCCACCCATCATTACCTCTTGAACGAAGTCCTAGATTGGTTCTTTTGCCCTAGTTCAATTGCCAAACCTATATATAAGGCATTTTCATCCAGGTCATTTCCTTATAATACGTATTCTACACTCCAAGCATATTGAATAATATTCTATCCACTTCTTCCATTACAAAAGCAAAAATTTCTCACTTAGGTGACTGCTCACATACATCTGTCCACTTACATCACCTTATTCTTGCAGTCTTGCCTTCCCCCAAGGCAACTGATCCATGAAGCCTTTGTTAGTCTCCTCAAGCAACTCTCTTTTTCTCTTTTTTGAATAGAGAGAGGCAAATACAAAAATAGTGAACACACAGAGGCAAATAGGTATGGGTGCAATAGAAGTTTTTAAAATAATAAACAGATAATTTGAACAACCCTATTAAAAAATGGATAATTTAGATTAAATGGACAAACAACATATTCTCCACCAGAACATAAAATGCCAAAATTTGATGCAAGAAAATATAGATACCTCAAATGTAGGTAACAAAGCAATTAACCTCAGACCCAGAGGGTTTCAGGTAAGGTTTACAAATACCTCAATGAACAGGTAACCCTATATTATACCAACATAATTTTAAAAATGGCTGGGGAGGAAGTTGCCTAATAGATTTTAAGATGCTAGTAAAGCCTCAATTCCAGAATTAGTTTGTTCTATACAAGAAAAGTATATGACCATTTCACTTATGAACATAAATGCCAAAATCCATAATAGCCTATTAGCCTACCAACTTCAATAGTGTATTTGAAAATAATAATCAGGTAAAGTTTAACCTAGGATTAAAAAAATTACTGAATAACAGAAAAGTCTACCAATTATAATTCACCAAATCAATGAATGCAAACTGGACAATCATGTGATTTCTCCAATGACACGGAACAATATTTGACTTTATTACTTAAAAACTAAAATGTTTTCCTGAGACTAAGAATAGAAACTTGGAACTTTCTTAGTTTCCTGAGTTCTATACCAACATAAACAATCATCTATTAAAGGAATTTAAATAAATCAGCAAATTCTATAGAATCAATTTGAAAAATCAAAAGCTTTCCTCCCCACCAGCAATAACCAACTACAAAATAGAGATCCATTCACAATATAGTAATGTGAATTGGAATTAACCTTATAAGGAATACACAAGAACTTTATGGGGCAGATACTACATGTTCATGGTTGAGTAGTTTAACATCTATAATTTCAATGTCAACTCAACCACAATTCCAATCAGATTTTTTACCACTTTTCTGAGACTTCAAATTCTTCCACTTGCATCACATTTATATGTATACTTGTCTTATTCCCTCTGCTAAACTCTAAGTCATTTGAGGATAGTAATATCTTTTCCACTTTTAAAATTGTTCAGAACACCTAACAACATCAAGCCTTGTATGAGAGGTGCTTATAGAAATATATGTTGAAGAAGGGGAGGAAAAAGATTTTGAAGGTATATTTTCCATTTTTCATGATTTGTCCTAGAAAGAGTTCTTAAAATAGGTGCATAAAGTAGCACTTCAAGGTTGAAAGGCTTTTCAATTTTGTTTCTCTTCCTATAATTTTTAATGTTATGATTGACTATATCCTAAGCTGGCTGAAATGCTAGTAAAACGTTGGCATATTTATATTTGTATGCCACCAAATTTTAAAAGAAATATTTCACCAAGTTTCATATTGATTTCTAGTCCAGTGTACCTTTGGATTCTCATGCACTAGCTATTTTCTTATAATAGATGCTTTGGGGAAATTACTATGTATTATACCATTTTAAAAAATTAGATATATCTCTGTTCCTTCTCCTTTTCACAAAAAAAGACTACACACCTCTATTTTGTTTCTATATAACTTATCAGTGTCTCTTTAAATAGCCTATGAATCAGTCAATGCATCTGTCAAATGACTAGCTTGCATGAAGTGCAAATATTTCTTCAATAGAAATCAAATGAGAATACTCACCAAAATATTCAATGGTACAAATATTATATCTATTCTATGAAAATTTTAAATTCTCAGGAAACTTATGAGCCCAGAGACTCATAAATACTGGAACATGAAATTTATCTGAAAAATTAGATGAGGACAAAGAAAGGTTAAGTGACTTTCTTACAGTCACAAAGAAGTTGGGTGAAAGAAAATACAGCAGACAACAATCAATCAATTAATCAACTATTCATTGACTGCCCATACCTTTTTGTTCTTATCATTATGCCATTATTCATGGCAGAGTAAATTTGAGCAAAGTCATATAGAACAGCTGGACCAGCACAAAATTGTGAGGTCAGTAATGTTTTCCTTTTTTTTCATAAAGTTTTCTTCAGTGAAATACCAGTTCCTCACTTTTGAATGTTTTACCTTGGAAGCATTACTTAATCTCTATGAGCTTGTTACCTTACATGTACATTGGAGATAATGCTTATTCATAAAGCTTTTGGAGAAATTAAATGATAAATGTAAATCCTTGCTTAGTGCTCTAACCAGAGTACCTAATGGAAAGCATTTTTCCTCCCTCCTCTCTTTAAAACAATATGGTTTCCTAGTCTCTAACATCCTACTCATATCAAAACAGGAAAAATACCTCTTAACCTAACTTACTCTTTGACAAAACTAATTAACACCATTTTCCAAAAATCTAAGTTATTTTATTCTAAAATAAAAATTATGTTGGACTATATAAAAGAAACAGTGGTTAGGTCATTTATATAAACTCCTTCTTTGTGTCTATATATCATACTAAAAATAATTATGTATATCCTAAAATTTGACACACTGACTTTGTTGCAAATTCAGCCTTCAAAAGGAAAGTTATAGTAGAAAGAGCACTAGATTAGGAGTCAGGAAACCTTGCCTCGAACTCTGGCTCTTTCATTATTTAATCATGTCATTTAGGGTAAATCACTTATTCTCTCCTTCTCCTCTGCAAACTCAAGGGGTTGAGTGAGGTGATTTCTGAGGTACTTCACCCCAGAAAAGTCTGCTTCTCAATGCTTTTATAGATGCTCAGTCTTCCTGAGATTTTTCTCCTTCCCCGTATGCTTTTAGCTTACAACAAACTACCAAGAACCTTATCACTTCTCAGAGATCTGCTCTTGGAAATTGGATACATAGCTTAAAAATTAATAATAAGGGAATATGAAAACATGAGAGTATAGTTACACAAATGCTCAGATATATGTGTAAAAATATTAGCCTTATCTCATCTGAATTGTTAGAATATCATAGCAGTTTCCCTCAGAATATGTGTTAGAGAGAAATAAAAAAAAAATTTAAAGGGTAAGAGTACTTACTTTTTTACATTTAGTGAGTGGAAAAGGCTCAGCCACTTATCAAAGTTGATAGGAGACATAATTACAGCACTACATCTCCAACTTCCAAAACTTACCAATTATAGATAATAAGATGCTTGAGATATCCTAAATTTTTAAAAATCCCCTGAGCATGATATTCTCTGAAGCCATGTTTACCTGCTACTAACCAACTACAGTTATCCGAAGAGAACATTTTTCATTCATTTCATTCACTTACATACTACCTCATCTATTCAAAAGCAATTTAAAAATATTGAGTCCTTCCACTTGTACCCTGGATTCCAACTCTTTTTACCTACTCAAGGAAATTGCTGCTGCAATTCTCCCCTAACCCACATAACTCTATCCTCTTTCCTGAACATTTCCTATCTATATAAAAAAAAACTATAATTTCTCCCATTAAAAAAATAAGCACTTTTGACCTCACATCCCCTCTAGCTTCTCTTCTCCTTATAGAAAAATTCCTCAAAAGAATTGCCTGGGGCGCCTGGGTGGCTCAGTTGGTTAAGCGACTGCCTTCGGCTCAGGTCATGATCCTGGAGTCCCGGGATCGAGTCCCACGTCGGGCTTCCTGCTCAGCGGGGAGTCTGCTTCTCTCTCTGACCCTCTTCCCTCTCGTGTTCTCTGTCTCTCATTCTCTCTCTCTCAAATAAATAAATAAAATCTTAAAAAAAAAAAAAAAGAATTGCCTGTATTTCTGATCTCCAGTTATTCTCCTTCATTCTTCCTTGAACCCTACCCAACCTGGCATTTGCCACCACTACTTTACCCAAAATAGCCCTTGTCAAGGTCAACAGTTACCTTCAGGCTATTAAACCCAATAGTCAAGTCTCAGTTCTCATTTTAGTTGACATATCAGTAGCACACAACATAGATGATCAATTCCTTTTCCTGGAAACAGTTTCTTCATTTCACTTCCAGAATAACTATAATAACAACAACAATAATGACTAACACAAGCTAGCTCTGCTCCATTTTGTAGTTCACCTGCATTTACCATGATCCATTTGTTTTTTTCATAAAGGCTATATAAATGAATTCAACTTCAATATGATGAAGGCTGCTACCCCTGCATCTTTTTAGTCTTTGGTAGAATTCCTACAATGCCTCCTGGGATGGAGCACTGTGGTACTACTCTGATTTACTACCTTAACCAGAATATAGGGTTGGAGCTGGTGGGTTGGGAAGGAGAGTACAATTTCAGAGGCTTCCACTTGTTTTTCCTATCAGGATGGCTCTTCCTGCACAGGTGAGGAAACCAAAGTGATGGTTCTGCCAGTTGCTGCGTGTAGTCACCATTATTATGCACTCAGGAACCGAAGAAAGGACCACAGAAGGGTTGTGAGTTGGACCTGCTATGAGTTCAACATGGCCAGGACTCCATTTGCCTCTTGGCCCTCATATTTAGCAACTCTAATAAGGATGCCATGACAGCATGGCATGAGGCATCTGGCATCACTGTTGGCTCAGCCCCATCTCCAAGATCTGAGTATTTCCCCAACCCTAGTATAAGGTGTATTAGTAAATGTTCATAGAGCCCTTTGGTAATAAACTGGTAAACAGTTTCTGAAAATACATGTTGTAGTAATACGCAGTTCTTCCTTAAGGGGATTGGCTTCCTCTTTTTAGTCAATAGGCTCTGGTCTGGAAGATGGGTAGAGGTGATTTTTTTTTGCTTACAGCAGTTGACTTCAATCTTTTACTTGCAAGATATTAATACTTGCTTATATAATTCAAGCAATACTCTCATTGGTTGCCCATCTCTATCATCCCTAAGAAACCATGCACCATCAGCCATTGTCATAGATCCCATATATCAAGGCCCCCGGGTTGCTATCCAGCTGTGCTGCCCATTCCAGTAATTATGACCACCCTACCTCTGGTGGTTAAGTCCACCATTGGACATCCTCTATTCTAGAATCCTATCATCCCCATTGATACTACAGTTAATTCCACAGTAGCAACTCCTCCTACATCAACTTATTTATAGAGGACAGCTGTCACTGAGCTTCTCAGTGATGCCAATGTCTCCCTCACCGGTGTACTCTTCATTGCTTAAGTGAAGGAAGTATCATCTGCACACTACAGGGAACATAGCTGTTTTATGTAATCAATTTATTCTAGCATGGCTACTCCTTGGAACTTCTGATCTTTTGCTCAATTGCCTAGGCAGTTATAGTATCTCCATTTCATTTACTATGTGATTGTTACCTCCATGGTTTCAAGAGAGATACAAGGAGTAATATGAGGACCAGATCCAGGCAAATTATTGCCTGTATGTTCAGTCCTGAGTTATGAGAAAGTATCGCCACAACGATAAACTCTTGCCTATCCACTTTTATGTTTTGCCCCTGCCATCATTCTATGCTATTCCCATACTGCTTTCCCAGTTCTTGCCAGTATAGCCATGTACTCAGTTCTTTAATTAATAATTCACTTCTTCCAATAGCAGAGGCTGTACTTTTCTTTCCATGCTGAGACTTGACCCTAGTTATTGGCCCAGAAACAATGAGAAAATGTATAGGCAGGTCTTGAGGAAGGCAAGCATCATTCCTAAAAGTCCTCAAGGGAAACCTTTGCATGGCTTCCAGGCAATAGCAGCTACCAGCCAGAGAGCAGGGCTGTTTCTGCAGACCTTTAGGGTTCCCGGAGAGCTTGTAATAGCAATGCTACCACATGCCAGTATTACCGCCATCCCAATTAGCATCGGCAATGGGATCTTTATGTTATCTGACCAGAGAATGATCAAATTACAGAATCTCACTCTAAGGATCTGTTTTCTAAGACCACTTGTGTTACCAACTGTTTTAGATTGCATTTCCTAAAAAGTAGGCACTGAGTCAAAGATTTGGGTACAAGAAATTTCCTTGGGGAGTACTTCCAGGAAGCATGGTAAGGGAGTAGGGAATTGTGAAAGGGAATGGAGGAAAGCCAATAAACAGACCGTTAAAGAGCAGGTTATCAAGGTGGGCAACTGATATTCTCTGAGAAACTGTAGAATACACCTCAGAATTGTCTCACCAAGAGGCAAGGAAGTTATCCACAAACTCTTGACTCTCCCTGTTTGTTGGTTGCTCTGATAGGACTTAACTCTCTGCCCCATTCAGGCACAGGCCAAACATGCTTCCTCAGACAGCTGGGCAGAAATGATGGGTTTGTATAGCTCAGAGCAGCTGTAAGTGAGATCCATGTAGGCCAAGGAAATGCAGGCAAGGCGTTGACAGCAACTGCTACACTACCATATACTGAAAACCTGTCTCTCTTGCCTTAAAAAGAAGGTGCCAGTTACACTTTCTAATACACATAAAAATAAATCTTTATTTTTTTAATGTTTATCCACATCCTACCTAAGAGTCTTGTGTTATTCCACTAGTGCTGTGCATTCCCCAGATTAGAAAAGATTATAATGAATAACCACAATTGAAAGGAGAAAGGAAGGAAGACTATATGTATATGTACGGAAACCAGTTGGGAGGCTATTACAGTCTCCAGAGCATTAACTAAGTCAATACCTACAGATGGAATGGAGAAGGGGGTGGTTTTGAAAGATCTTAATGAGAATTTATAGGACTTGTTGACGGATAGAAAATGGGGATTAGGGGAGTAGATAAATCAAAAACATAATATCTTTTCCCTTCTTTTAAATATTCATGCTAAGTACTTAATAGCCATCAAGTTAAAGATAAAGTTACAGATAACTTCAGAAAAATCCAGTAGAAATTCTTCACACTGAATTTTAAACTAACTCCACAGGTGATTCTGATACTCTCCAAAGTTTGAGAACCACTGCCTAATATGATACTACTAGAATTCCTTCTAGAGATTTGAGTGTCATTAACTGGCTGATAGGTAATAATTCCCAGAGTATCATCCATTTTAGGTTAATATTTTCTACAGGGAAATATGTAAAGTCGTGTTAGCATGAATCAAAAGTTTAACTGTATGTCTGTCATACTTCCAGCAACTACCTTGAGAAAAAGCCAAATGGATGTTAACTTTCTGAGCAGAACTTCACAGCAAAGGAAGATGAACTAAGAGAAGCATTGCCTGATTCCAATCCAAATGCCAAAATACAAGTGCTTCCTACTCTGTTCTAGCAAGCACTGAATGAACATCAACTGAGGCAGCTCCAGAATGAAACAGGACGGATTTATAACTGGTCATTCAAACTTATTAATTGCTCCGTATTAAATTCACAATATGGTACAACCTGGTTGCCATGTCACTAACACAAACCACATATGACACATTCTTTCCACTTGAGAGACTGATTAATTCATCATTCAACAAAAGACTACATCTCTTCCAACTTTGTGTGAGGATTTCTTGTAGCAAATAGTTTGTAACAAAAGGATGCCACTTTTTCTCTAGCTTCCTAATGATTGAAAAGGTTATGGATATCCTTAAATTTCAGAAAAGAAAGTGTAGATCTGGTATGAGAGAAGTTATTGACATTCTAGGGATAGAAAGATGGTAAATACATATCCTAGAAAGATCTTTAAGAAAAGTAAAAACAAATTGTTTATTTCTGAATGGTTTAGTGTATAGCCTTAATCACTCAACAAATATTTGTAGAATATCTATTTTATATTTGACTGGCACTTTCTCTGAATGCCAGGAGTATAGCAATGAATAAGACAAAGTGTGTCCTATAAAGGCTGCAGTGGTAAATATTTAACAACCAGTTCTTCAGGGCAAAAAGCTCTGATTTATAGACTTCCCTGATTCCCATGGTGTAAATACTCCCATCTGAATTTAATTCAGTAAATTTTTACTAAGAACATGCTATGAAAGAGGGCCTGTGCATGGTAAAGTGAGAATCAGCCCCTCGTATCAAGAGCTCATTACTCCGAAGCTGAAGTGTCTTAAAATATTTTGATGGTAATTTCCCAAGAACACTGACAATGAAATAAATATTTGCTGTGTAAAGTAGAAGATTCAGCTAATAACCTAAAAATAATTTTGACTAAATTAAAGACAATCCATGAAAATTTGGCTTTATCAACACTGGTGAGTTTAAGCTGGAGAGTTAAATTATTGACTCCACTCATGCAGTTTCTGTTAACTTATGAAACAAAATCACTGCCTGGAAAAAAGCCTAGCAAATATTGTTGTAGACTGTTGACCTCATCCATTTGGTGATGGCAGTTATTTTGCTAAAATCTTTTGAAGCAGTTGATTGTGGCCTTCTTAAATTCTGCTTAAAGGGTTTTTTGTTGTGAAATAGATGAATTTGAATGAAATATTGCTCCAATGCTTTGTGACCATTTTTATTTCTCTTATAAAAGTGAAATTTATTACCTATATCCTCTCTGGTTGCTTGGATAAAATGTCTCCTTAAGATTGCTAATATTAGGGCGCCTGGGTGGCTCAGTTGGTTAAGCGACTGCCTTCGGCTCAGGTCATGATCCTGGAGTCCCGGGATCCGAGTCCCCATCGGGCTCCCTGCTCAGCGGGGAGTCTGCTTCTCCCTCGGACCCTCCCCCCTCTCATGCTCTCTCTCTCTATCTCATTCTCTCTCTCAAATAAATAAATAAAATCTTTAAAAAAAAGTTTTAAGATTGCTAATATTAGTATCAACAACAGCTGGTGAGTCTAATTTGCATTTAAATGAACAATTCACAGCTACGTCCTTCAGGTCCCAGGATGCTCCTGATAAATTCTCTTATGCACATATGCAATAGTAGTTGCAAGATGGATATGCAGTCAACAACACAATCTAAAAGCTGTATCTGTTAATGGATCAGTCAGTCTATGAAGGGCTACTGACATACTCAGCACTCCTTTGAAAAAACAGTCATCCCAAATTTAATGTCAGCTCTCCATGCCAGGCCAACTCCTAATATTTCAGGCTGTTCAGGGTTTGATTCCAGCAAGACTAGAATTGGCCTGAGTTACTTTATCAAATAAAAGAACTACCAAAAATCCTTAATCCCTGGTCAAGGAATGAAACATATGATTATAATGTTGTTTTGTACCCATGGATCCAAAAATTTCAGGGACATTTGTACCAGCTTGTTAGCATTGTTTATTGATAATGGTGAGACTGATGATTTGTACCTAATCTTCATGGGACCCCTCTGCCTTTGGTGATGCCAGTAGTGACAGTCAAACAGGGTTCAGTTGCTAAAGAACATTCCCAGGACCCAAGGTGCCAGTGTTTTCAAATCTAGAGTTTTGCAAGAAAAACATACAATATCAATGGCATTGGTGGTGTTTACACAGCAAGAATATGGCTACACGACCAGCAGGGTGTAAGAAACCATAACCAAGATTCCCAAATGTCCTCATAATTCTGAGCTGTCCAGTACACATGTCAGAGGTTCTTGCTCTAAGGGGAAAAGTTCATCCATCTAGCCTTTTACAAAGATGGAACAATGGAGCTCCTACTGGCCATTGTGAACTCCTCATGTAAGATAGGTTTGGACTGTGTATTAAAGTAAGATATTTTTACTTTAATGCTACTGCTATGTTGTATCCTTAATAATTACCTTTAACAAGAATTACCTTTTCAGGATTATAAATGGTAATTTCCCATTGCTGTGTGTGTGTGTGCATGTGTGTGTACATGTGTATGTCTGTGTGTGTATGTGATTTGTATTAAACTTTTATTTTTACTAAACTTGGGCTCATTTTATGGTAGAAATAAATAATCTGTAATTTTTCTGAAAATAAGTTGTGAATTTTTCATCATCAGCTGTTAAAGATTCTAATTTTGGTACTTATCAAGTAAAATAAACCTTGTCATATACAGCAACCAATGTTTATTTGTCACCAGATCCAAAATTAAAACACCAGATCCTTTATAGAAATATGTACAAAATAAATATACAGTTTGCATAAAGGTTAATAGATTTTTTAAGTTCTATGCTTAGATTACTTCTATTATACCCAAAAATGAGATTTTTTAAAACTAAAATGACCTAAAAAGTACTTCTGGGGTTCTTATATTTGTCATATATGCAACTCTATTCAGATGGAATTAGCACAAGGCAGATGGATAGATAGACAATGGATAAATAGATAATGAGGAAGGAAGAGAACAGTTTTTTGTGATACACTTATAAACAAAAACTGTCATTTCTTGAAATCCAATTAAACTATTGTGAAGCTGAGGTTAAAACAAAAAGTCACTCAAGATCTAGAGGATGAATCAAACAATTAATCCACTTACTACCCATTTCACCACCATTTCCTTCTCATTGAGAATGGATTCACTGCAAATTTTCAGGAGTAAAACTCGTTTCCCAGGCTAACACAAGTATTTCTAGTTTCCAAACCTTGGATATTCTACTGGGAAATTTTGAGAAGAAGGGTAAAGTAAATAGAGTCAGTTCTTCTATAATGCTTGTTTCAAAAATGCAAATTTGTTCCAAGGTAATTGATATATTAGCAAACAGTTTGAGAATAATATGAATTTTACATCTGTTTGTGCATGATTTCATCTGCAAGAAAACATTACATAAAGGCAAACAAAACAAAACAAAAAACTAGACCTGCATCCAGCTGATCTAAGTCGAATGCATAAGTGCATACACACACAGCCCTTGAACATCTACTAACGACTTCATTTAATAGGTGTGTTAAATTGCAACGTTTTTTGCTGTTATTTTGCATTTGTAAACTTGTCTATTTAAAAAGAAAAATCTATTCGTAATCTTAGATATGTCTAAATGGTTTAAAATGCCAACCTGTGCATGCAGAAGAAGAGCCTGAAGGATAGAAGAGAAGCTTGAAATGATAAGGCATTTTGAAAGAAATTAGAGAACATGTGATATTTCCCAAGGACCAGAGACAACACTGGGAAATAAATGAAAATTCTATGGTTGGAACAAATACAAGTGCTGAAAAGTCAATAATAAGGCCTCAAGAGGCAGAAAATGTAGAAAGATTGTTAAGCATATGATTGAAGACCACCGTAAGAAAATTGGAAATGGAAACAATCTTTCTCACAATCAAAGAGAAAGTGATTTTTCTAAGCTCTTTTTCCCCCCTTGGCTAATATGTAAAGATTTCTGATCAGAGCAGAGTTCCCTGAAGATTGTTTTCCTGTCATTTTCTCACAATTATCCAAATATGAAAATTACATTAAAAAAAGAGAAAGAGAAAAATGCGATCTATCTACAAAGACCTTCCATAAAAATCACCAAAACCTGCAAGTGACTCCCTTTAGACCGCTCCTTTTAGTGGCATGTTCAGTGGTTTTGAACATGGCTTAAATTTCCAAAGTTGTTGGCTGTTTGAACAAGCCATAAGTACAAATAAGAAAGCCTCAAAAAATTTCCAAAGGCAGAAAAACATGCTGTAGGATTTAGGGTTGTGAACATACAATTTCAGGTCCTTCTCAAAACAAAGTGCTGTATTGATTGTAGTACTTACGTATTTCTTAAATATTTAATATGTGTGAAGCTATGCTACCATTTTTATTTGGTTCTGATCTTTTTTAAAAAAGATCGTATTTATTTGAGAGAGAGCATGAGAGAGAGGGAGAGAGAGCACAAGCGGGGGGGGGAGGGGAGCAGAGGGAGAGGGAGAAGCAGGCTCCCTGCT
The DNA here is from genome assembly GCF_009762305.2 of Zalophus californianus. Lineage (NCBI taxonomy): Eukaryota > Metazoa > Chordata > Mammalia > Carnivora > Otariidae > Zalophus > Zalophus californianus. The sequence continues at coordinate 57,037,201 of NC_045596.1, read as the reverse complement.
GAGCGGGGAGCCCAACACGGGGATCAGGACCTGAGCCGAAGGCAAACACTTAACCGACTGAGCCACCCAGGCGCCCCTTATCTTTTTTTTTTTTAAACATGTCACTGAGGAAGTCTGAGTGTTGTGACCCATTTTTCCCACAAACCCTGTGGTTTTTGCAGTTTTCATAGCACTTCCATTTTGGGGACCACATAAATGGTGTTAGGGCAGAATTGACTGCACTACCCTTCAGAGGAGGCCACTAGCTTTCTGCAAATACAACTCTCTATATGTTATATTTAATATGACAATTATGCAGAAAGATTATGTAAATAAGATTAATGGTTTGGCAGTAATGAGAGAAGAAAGAGGGAAGGATCGGATTCCATCCCCACGTTGACAACCACATCCGTGACATTTCCTGAGACGTCTTGCAGTCATCTCAAACGCACTTCAGATGTCCAAAACTGAACTCTTCATCTCCTCTTGAGAAACTGTGCCTCCTCCACTTTCCACCATCTGAGTAAACTGCCCCTCTGCTCTTGCTCTTTCTCCCACACAAGCCTGAACCTTGGCCATCCCAACAACTCCTGCCACTCACCAAACTGCACCCAACCCATCACCAGACCTGTCTGTTCCATGTCCCCGATGCATTTCCAATCTCTCTCCTTCTCTCTGTCTCTGCCGTCTCAACCTGGTCCCTGGGGCTGCCATTTCTTTTTAATGGTGCTCCTCCTGCAGGTTCTTATTGGAGTATTTTCTGAGAAATGAGGATCAGGTCATACCTCAGACCAAAAAGTTCAATGGCTTTCTATTGTAGGCTTTCTAATCCACAAAATTCCTTTGTTCAACTTGACACAGCCCAGACCACCTCTTAAACCTCATCTCATACTCTTCCTCATCTCCATTCCCGGCATCCTGAGACCTGGTTCGATGGAGCCAAGCTCTTTCTTGCCTCACACCACCCCGTGTACTGTTCCGCTGGTGTGCGCATCTCACCTGTTTAATTTCCACTCAGCCTTCAGGTCTCAGGTGACTGTCACCTCTTCAGAAACACCTTTCTACCTCCTACACCACATTAGCACCTCTTCATTCTCTTACTGATCTTACAAGTATTGTCCTTCTCGAGGCTGATCACAATTTGCATTTATTTATTTACACATTTGTATGATTATTTGCTAAATTCTCTATTTCCCACTAAACTATGAATTCCATGAGGTCAGGCAGCATCCCTATTTTGGTCACAATGTTGAATAACACATGCATCACAGAATACACACTTTAAAATATTTGCAGAATGAATAAATTCCTTCAGAAAAATGTTTATTACATTGTGTTTTGGATGTTGGATTAAGCTCTAGGACTATAGCTAAGAACACATGATCTTTTCAGGGAGACATAATCAGATCATCATCATCATAGCCATAATGAGCACTTTGTGGATTTGTAATGGGTTATGCATTATCAAAATTCACCTTTACATCTCTGTGAAGTTGATACAGTTGTGTTATTATCCTCACCTCGCAGATGAAGAAATAGACTCAGCAAGGTTAAGCAACTGTCCAAGGCTATACAACCAGTCAGGGGCAGAAGTTTAATACACGTACTCTAAATAACTCTCTACAGAAGCAAATAGGACCTACTCATCCTTGGGAAGTTGGGAAAAAATTTCACTGAAAAGTGATAATTTGATCTGCGTCTTAAAGAATGGATCAGAGCTTTCTAGACAGAAAAGGGCGTGAGGTCATGCCAGAAAGAAGGAAAAGCAGATGCACATGTATGAAAGGTAAGACATTTTTGTGGTAAGGCAAGGAGTTCAGAGGAGGTGAAGTGCTCAGTTATGTGGCAGAAAGTACAGGAGAGGATGCAAAACAAACAGGTAGGGACCAGATTGAGAAAGGCCTGCATTAAATCTAATCTGATCAAGGGAGAGCCAGTGATAGTTTTGGTCTAACAAAAATAAAAATATTCCATGTACTTCTTATGTCTTAAAAAGCTAGGTCCACAGATTCTACCACCGAAAAACAAAAGTGCCAGAGTTATTAAAACCTATGGATAATTAAAGTCAAATGTTAAAAATTCCTAATTAAAATAAACCCACAGCCCTCTTCCTCCTCCATTCACGTTCTTGGATGTATCGGCCATAGACAGTCAGTGCAGCTGAGTGCGGCAGGTGTCCCCCACTCAGCATGGGGCAGCCATGGGGATCCAGAGTGGGATTTTGGAGCAAGATCCGTGTGAGATGAGTGTCCACTCAGAGAGGCAGCCCAGGGTGGAATGTCAGTGCTCTGGAAAGGTGAGAAGACATCCATGCAGGGGGCAGCCTGGCATAAGGTGTCAGAGCCTGAGCACTTCCACGGAGACACAGCCCCGTGCGGGATATCAGAGCTGAGGAGGGTAAGGATGACACCCATGAAGGAGGGGCCTGGCACAGGGGGTCAAAGCCCAAGCAGAATGAGGAGGGCATCTGTAAAGGGAGGGTGCTTGGTGTGGGGAATTGGAGCCCAAGTTGGGTGAGGGGGATGTCTGGGTTGTGAAGGTGATTCAGTGTAGGGTGTCAGAGTCGGGAAAGGAAGGTTTGTGTGTGGGAGAGCGGCCCAATGTGGGCCATAAGAGCCCAGCTGGAATAAAGAAGGTGCCTAGCATGAGGACCTAAAACCCAAATGGACGGGGCGCCTGGGTGGCTCAGTCGGTTAAGCGTCTGCCTTCGGCTCAGGTCATGATCCCAGGGTCCTGGGATCGAGCTCCACATCGGGCTCCTTGCTCCGCGGGAAGCCTGCTTCTCCCTCTCCCACTCCCCCTGCTTGTGTTCCCTCTCTTGTTGTGTCTCTCTCTGTGTCAAATAAACAAATAAAATCTTTAAAAAAAAAAAAACCTAAAGGGAGTGAAGAGGATATCCCTGGGAGGGAAGGGGGCAGGATCGGTGAGAGGAGTGAGTTATATACCTTATATACTTCAGTATACAAAATATACACTAAGTATATTACAAATAACGGTGCAGGTTTTTCACTGCCAGAGAATGGAGTTACGAAGATGGAAAGAAACCCTAATTGATTGGAATTGAAGATTCCAGTCAAGTCAGTGTAAACTCAGGGCTTTATAGCATTATCTATATGATAGGTAGAGAAATAAATATCCAGTAGTCTCCCCTTATCCACAGGAGATATGTCCCAAGACCCCCAGGGAATGCCTGAAACCGCAGGTAGTACCACAACCTATATCTGCCTTGTTTTTTCCTGTACATATAGATGTGTGATAAAGTTTAATTTATAAATCAGGATTTAAGAGATTAACAATAATAACAAATAATAAAATAGGACAATCATAACGATATACTGTAATAAAAGTTTTGTGAATGTGGACAATCATAACAATATACTGTAATAAAAGTTCTGTAAATGTGATCTCTTTCTCTCTCAAAACGTTTTTCTGTACCGTGTTCACCCTCCCAGTGACCATGTGAGATGATCAAATGCCTATGTGGTGAGATGAACTGAGGGAAATGACATAGGCCTTGTAACATGGTTGTCGGGTTACTATTGACCTCCTGACGATCATTCAGAAGGAAAATCATCTGCTCCCAGACCGCGGCTGGTTGATCATAGTAACCAACACCATGGACAGAGAAACCATAGCTAAGGGGATACTACTGCGGAGGTGCTTGTGCATGTGTGGTGTGCGTGTTTACATATATTTCCCAGCCCTGTCCCCTGCAAGGGCCTGATAAGAGCAAAAGTGATATGCACACCTAACAGCCAGACCTTGCGTTCTAAGGACTTTTATCCACTGGAAACAGGGCTTCTTTAAAGAAACAGCTGATTCCAAGGCTGGGGAAGAAAAAGTACAAGATGAGCCTAGAATATTTTATTGTGTCTGAAAGCGAGGAAGGATTCAAAAAATGATGCGGACTTGTCAAGAGCCACCAACGCCAGATTGGAGGGGCTCCCACTGGCCAAGTCCGAGATAATTTCAAGGTCAAAATATATACAAAGTAGCAGATTATAACCAATTAAATTAAAATTTTAACAAATGTACCACTCCAGTGGGGGGATGTTGACAACTGAGGACATTATGCATGTGTGGGGGCAAGGGGCATACAGGATATCTCCGTACCTTCCTTTCAGTTTTGCTGTGAACCTAAACAATTCTAAAAATATAGTCTTTAAAAATACACTAAATTAAAGAGGAAATCATGAGCCCATATTAATAGAAATAATCCACTGAACAAACACATTGGAACTATGATGAGACTGGATTTTACATAGTCTCAAAATATCTTTTCAAGAGAAAAAAAACAAAAAACAAACCTTAACTGCAAAGGGAAAAAGAGTAACTTCACAGTGGACAAGCTGACGGACACCAGCTTATCGAAGTGATCAAAGCGAACACCACCAGCAATAGGACAAAATGTCATTGTGCCCCACCTGGGAAAATGCAAAGAAAGGAAAGAAGCATCACTTTTAAGATCTTCCGGCCAAGATGCAGAACCTGAATCTAAAGATCAGGAAATATTAGACAAACCTAAATAGAAGGGCAGTCCGTAAAATAATTGCTTAAAATCTTCAAATGTGTCAGGATCATTAGTCAAGGAAAGGATGAGGAACTGCTCCAGATGGAAGGAGACTAAAGAGACATGACAAGTATATGCAATGTGATTTTGAGCTTCATCCTTTCGCTATAAAGGATATCACTTAAATGTGATCTGAGGATGAGAGGATAAGGCATCAATGTTAATTTCCTAATTTTGAGGGTGGTATCATGGTTATGTCCTTCTTGTAGGAAATACACATTCAAGTATTCCCGGGTGCTGACACATAATATCAGCAACTGACTCAAAAATAAGTTCAGGAAATAAGAAGTCCTTTATACTGTAGATCCAACATTTCTGATGATTGGGATTTTTCCTCTCAAGAAAGAAAGAAAGAAACAACAATATCACATTTACACGTCAGCTCAATTCTCCAGAATTTGGCTTGGTTTCAAATACGTTACAAGAGGATCTTCATCTTTTGAACCTCTGGCAATATACTGCTTCCCTTAGCAACTGACTAAAAGTCACATTGGTTCTCACTTAACACAGTTCTTAACAAATTATACTTGGTTTTCCATCTTGTCAGCCAATGACTTTTTATATAACCACTGTTGAGGCTGACAAACCCAGATTGCCAGAAGCATGCTAAAATAAAATTTAAAATAAATTAAAATAAAAAAAAGATAAAATGGGTGAGTGTATTTAGCTCGCTGTAGCAAGGGACAAGGCACCCACAGGAACCACAGGAACATCTTCATAAGTGGGAGTTGAGAAAGGCTTTTTATGGGATTTGAGTTTATGCTGGATGATTCTAAGGAGTTAAAAAAGCAGGGACCAGTTCTGGATTAGAAGCTATCAAGAAGCAGGGGAAATTCAGTGATTGGGAATCCTAGCGCTTTTTGTCGGAGAGGTGGAGAAGGAAGGCAAGCCGAGAGTCGCCCTTGGGAAGGAAGCAGCAATCATCCCCGTCAGTCAGAAGAGGGGGGTGTTTAGTCATTTCTGTGGTCAGGTGGCAGCCTTGTCTATGGCTTGTTCCTAGCAACGCTTGAGTTCTGTTGAGAATACTGTGGTCTGGTTGCCACCAGGGCTATTTTCTAATTTCTCAAGTAGTCCTTTAAGTGGCAGACACGGTAAACAGAGGAAGTAATCACTGCAACCTGTGAGGGAAGAAAACACAGAGCTAAAATAATAATATGAAGGAAGGGAGAAGAAGAGGAGGAAGAGGAGGAGCACGAGAGGAGGAGGAGGAGGACGGGGGGAGGACGAGGGGGAGGAGGACGAGGGGAGGAGGAGGATGGAGGAGGATGAGGGGGAGGAGGACGGGGGGAGGAGGACGGGGGAGGAGGAGGACGGGGGGAGGAGGAGGACGGGGGGAGGACGAGGGGGAGGAGGAAGATGGAGGAGGACGAGGGGGAGGAGGACGGAGAGGAGGACGAGGGGGAGGAGGACGAGGGGGGAGGAGGACGAGAGGGAGGAGGATGAGGGGGGAGGAGGACGAGGGGCAGGAGGACGAGGGGGGAGGAGGACGAGGGGGGAGGAGGACGAGGGGGGAGGAGGACGAGGGGGGAGGAGGACGAGGGGGGAGGAGGACGAGGGGGAGGAGGACGAGGGGGGAGGAGGACGAGAGGGAGGAGGACGAGGGGGGAGGAGGACGAGAGGGAGGAGGAAGAGGGGGGAGGAGGACGAGGGGGGAGGAGGACGAGGGGGGAGGAGGACGAGGGGCAGGAGGACGAGGGGGAGGAGGACGAGGGGCAGGAGGACGAGGGGCAGGAGGACGAGGGGCAGGAGGACGAGGGGGAGGAGGACGAGGGGGAGGAGGACGAGGGGCAGGAGGACGAGGGGGGAGGAGGACGAGGGGGAGGAGGACGAGGGGGGAGGAGGACGAGGGGGGAGGAGGACGAGGGGGGAGGAGGACGAGGGGGGAGGAGGACGAGGGGGGAGGAGGACGAGGGGGAGGAGGACGAGGGGGAGGAGGACGAGGGGGGAGGAGGACGAGGGGGAGGAGGACGAGGGGGGAGGAGGACGAGGGGGAGGAGGACGAGGGGGAGGGGCACGAGGAAGCAGCAGCAGCAAGATGGGTGCTGATTATAAGGCTTTAGATGCACCAAACATTTTCAGTTCTCAAAGCCACACAGTAAATTAGCTAATACTATTATCTCCATTTTACAGATGAGAAAACTGAGGGACTGAGACATTAATTTGCCTGATATCACTCAGCTAGCAAATAGCAAAGCCAGGGTCACTATACAACACACAGTGCTGGGCTTATACCTCCAATGGCCAAATATTTACTGAAGCTACCATACACCAAGTACTATCTGGGTATTACAGGAAATAATATGATATAGCACCCGCTAAAATATACCTGAAAACCTCTTCCAAACATTTGCCACTCTCGTCAGTCCCCCTTCCTCACCTCAGCTCCACATTTTCAAAGGCTATGATGAAGTCTCATGTTTCATGATTGAAATACAGGATCAATAATGTACCTCCCTTTAACTTACCCACAACTCGGCCCTTTATCTCCCTTCATTCTTTTCTCCATGCTTACATTGTTTTTTTTGAACTCTATCGCTCATGTATGCTCCATGTGTTGTGCTAATTGCCTGCTTATATATCTGTATCTTAGGAGACACTCTTTATTTATATTTTTGGCTGTTCAGCATCTTGATTTCCTTTTGGGGAATTACTCTAACCCAGTGGTGTGCTGATAAATATTTAAAAACTGGCTCTCCAGGTGGAGAAAAAATATTTTTAAATAGTATTTTTAATAATAAAATGTTATTTTATTAAAAATTTTATTATACATTTTATTCGTAAACATTTTTTATAAATTTTACTCATATAAAGAACATGTAACGATCTATAAATAATAAGAAAATATATAATACTCTCTTCATTGTAAACTCCATACAGCAATGAATTCTCCCAGAATGCTTTTGTTGTTTTTGTAACTTTTGTAGCCAAACTACAAAAGTTGTAGTGATGACAAAGTATAGTTATATGTCCAGTGTTGTTGGTGTTTTCATGTATGAAATAAGTAAGGTAAAGGAACACAACAGAGATGTATGTCAGAACTTTTTTTTGTTCGTCGATGACATGAGTTCTTTGTTGAATCTTATAATAGTTTTTGGATACTGGGAGAATATTTCCTCAATTTTTTAAACTCTTCATAATGTAATGGCTGAAGATGTGACACGATTTTAAGTTTCATCTGCATTATTTACATTTCTCCATGACTTTCTTAAGTCTGAACAACCAACAAAATAACAAATCAAGTCCTACTTTGTAGCATTTGTGAATGTGTACCACATAAAACAGTCCCACCCTGGCCAATTTCAAGCTACCAATGTGATGCACAGTAGCACAATGTATAATATTTCCACTCCATGGCCACAGATGTAAATAACCTTAAGAACATAAATAATAGTAAAATGTAGTAAAATCATTAGAAGGTGGTAAGTTTTGAGTATTTATTATCTTTGTTTCAATATAATTTATTTAATTGCAAGTTAATATCATTTAATTTTAATTACTGTTTTTAACAACTGGCTTATAAACTTCCTGAAAATTTAGCAGTTGGCTCTCACGAGCAAGCAGTACAAGCCAATCCAGCCTACAACTGCTTCTTCTCCACAGGTCACAGGTAGTCTTGGGCAGGAGGGACTGTCTTCCTGTTTCATAAAGGAGACCACAGAAACGGGTCTCCGGTCTACCTTAAGGAATCAAGGGACAGGCCTAGAAACTAAGCGTGGCCCCTTATGTGCACTCTTCTGGGACTCTGAATCTCGACTGACTCAAAAGATAAGGGAAGAAACAGTTGGAGAGATCCATCACCCAACATGGCAGCAGCTGCTAACCAACCAGCTCCTGCTATGGAACTGCGCTATGCTTCTCTTTCTATTGTCTGGAGGTGCCTTGGTCACTGCCTCTCTCAACACCTGTTCTCAAGCCTGTGATCCTCCCATGTTCTTTCCATAAGTTACATTTGGCATGTTTCTATTGTTCACAATCAATAAACCCAACAGTTACTGCATGAGTTCCTTAGAAGCAAGGGCTGGATCTTCCTGTTTCTAAGTCTTGCACCTCACATAGTTCTAACACCAGGTGAAGGCTCAATAAATATGTGAATGGATTTTATAGTTGGGATGACATTCCGGATTATATAGATCATAAACAAGCCCGTAACATAAGTTGAAATAATAAAATTGTGTTCTGAGTTCCAGAGAATAGGAATGAATGTTGTAGCACAATGTTTCTGCACGTGGTAATGATACAGAAGTCCCCTCCCGATCGGCGAGGGATACGTTCCAAGGTCCCCAGTGGATGCCCGAAACCACATAGTAGCCAGCCCTATATATACTGTTTTTTCTTATACATACATACCTATGATAAAGTTTAATTTATAAATTAGGCACAGTGAAAGATTAACAAGATCTAATAACAAAATAAAACAATTATAACAATACAGATCTTCCTCAACTTATGACATGGTTACGTCCTGACAGAGCCATTGTAAGCTGACAATATTATTAGTCAAAAGTGCCTTTCCTACACCTAACCTACCAAACATCATAGCTTAGCCTCACCAACCTTAAAAGTGCCCAGAACACTTACATTAGCCTAGAGCTGGGTAAAATCACCTAACACAAAGCCTATTTTATAATAAAGTGTTGAATAGCTCATGTGATTTAGTGAATACCGGACTGAAAGTGCAAAACAGAATGGCTGTGTGGGTAGGGAATACTTGTAAGTGTGTCGGTTGTTTACTTCCGTGATGGGGGGCCCCCTGCAGCTACTGCTCCCAGTTCCACGGGAGAGGGTCACGCCGCTCAGCTAGCCCGGGGAAGAGACCCAAATTCAAAATTCAGAGCAGGGTTTCTACTGAAGGCATATCACTTTAGCACCAACCTAAAGTCAAAATATCATAAGTCAAACCATCGTAAGTCGGAGACCGTCTGTATACTATAGTAAAAGTTATATGACGGGGCACCTGGATGGCTCAGTCGGTTAAGAATCTGACTCTCTATTTGGGCTCAGGTCATGATCTCAGGGTCGTGGGATTGAGTCTCATGCTGGGCCCCACACTGAGCGTGTAGCCTGCTTGGGATTCTCTCTCTCCCTCTCTCTCTGCCCCTCCCTGCTCATGCTCTCTCTCTCTCTAAAAAAAAAAATAAATAAAATAATAATAATTAGATGAATGAGCTCTCTCTCTTGCTCTTTCTCTCTCTCTCTCAAAATATCTTATTGTATTTTACTCACCTTTCTTCTTGTGATGAGGTGAGAAGATAAAACGCCTAGGAGGCCCCATGACTTAGATTTAGACTACCACTGGCCTTCTGACGATTCGTCAGAAGGAGGATCACCTGCTTCCAGACATCAGCAACTGAAACTGCTGAAAGCAAAATCGCCCCTATATATTACGATGTTGACAGTCATCTCGATAATAACAAGGATACTGGCTGGTAGTGGGGGGAGGTGGTGTTCATCAAGGATTTGGATATTTCCTGTGCCTACTTCATACCCTCTCCACCCACCTGTTACTCCAGCCATTGAGGAGGCCATGAGTGTCACACAGGTGAGCCCCGCTAACCCCTCACCTCAGCTGCACCACATTCTCTGGTACTCCCTGACTTCGCAGCATGGCACACCCATGTGTGCCCAATTTGGAAGTGAGAGAATTAACAGACAAGTCTTAATCAATGGGGATTAGAAGTGAGTAGGTAATTCTTCCTCTCTTTTGTCCTCCCAAGAGAAGATTCTGAGGAACATTCGTTCTACATGGCTTTTCAGAGGGCCCCCGCAAGACGAAGCCCCAGTGGCCCAAGGTGATGCAGATTCAGGAACATACTCCTATGTCAGCTTTCTCTCCCTCCCTACTAGTCCCGGTCGCTCACTCCTGTTCCCCCGGATCATTTCCCAAATAAACTACATTAGATTCTGGGGGAAGACCAGATTAAGATAATAACTCTGAAAAATATTTTCTTAAAAGAAAGCATGATTTGGCATTTTTTCTCTTCAACTCTTCCTAACATCTCAGTTATTCACAACTTTTTCTCAGTTGAATCAAAATTACAAATGTAGTTGTCAGAATTCAACAGTAGGTATGTGTAAAAAGATAAATGTCCCTCCAAAATTCATATGTTGAAGCCTCTCTACTCCCAGAACCTCAGAATGTGACCATATTTGGAGATAGGGCCTTTAAAGAGAAGATTAAGTAAAAGTGAGGTCATAGTCTGAGCCATAATCCAGTCTAGGGTCCATAAGGTGAGGACAGAGGGAGAAGGTGGCCATCTGCAAACCAAGAAAAGAGGCTTTAGAAGAAACCAAGAGCTGCCAACACCTTGATCTTAGACTTCCAGACCCCAGATGGTGCAAATAAATAAATTTCTGTTGTTTAAGCCACTCAGCCTATGGTATTTTTTTATGGTAGTCCTAGCAAACTAATTCAGTATGTTATCAGAAAATAGCCTTTTTTTTTTTTTACCCTTTACTAGTATAGGACCTACTTACCAATCCATCAAGAGAGAATTGGCTTTAGAAAAGTACAGAGATTTAATATTCATAATGATAGTTCTGAGTCATTGAAAAAATGTAAAGTTATTTCTAGAATTCTCTCTATGTGACACCGATACATTTTCTTAAGGTTTTGGAGTTTAATGATACAAAACTTCTCTTATCTGGGACTACAACTTATCAGAAATGAAACATTTCCATATATTGCTATATAAATAATACATCTCTACCATGGCAGACTTTTCTATCCTTCAGGTTTAGAAGGAGCATTCTTTTCTCATGTTGCCATAGAGAGAAGCATGACTTGACATTATACTAAACACTAATAAAACCTGGAAATGTTCACAGACTGTGGAAAGTATTTCAGATTGTGGAATAAAGAGTGAGGATGAATTACATCGAGTTGTTTTCTGTATTGATTTAATGCCTCGTTACTTTTTCTGGATCATGGAGAGTTCCCAGAACACTCCGCTTTCCTCTTTACATTTCCTTTGATCGATATAAACCAATTGTGCTTGTGGATCGGCCATTGTTACTCCCACAGGGAGGAGAGAGAGACCTGGAAAAGATAAGAAAACAGGGGAGGCCGATATGGTGAGGGCTGTGAGCTCAGCCAGAATGAATGAAAGGCAAGACACTCTCTAAGGGGAAAAAATTATTTCTGTTCTTTCTCCCATAACCCACAGTTAAAACTCAGCATAGAGCTCTCTCCTCCAGCAACCCAAGATGCCGAAAGGGAAGAAGGTGAAGGGGGAAGAAGGTGGCCCCGGGGCCCTGCTGTCGTGAAGAAGAAGGAGGAGGCCAAGAAGGTGGTCAATCCCCTGTTCGTGAAGAGGCCCAAGAATTTTGGCATCGGACAGGACATCCAGCCCAAAAGGGACCTCTCCCACTTTGTCAAATGGCCCCACTACATGTGGCTGCAACGGCAAAGGGCTATTCTCTATAAACGTCTAAAAGTGCCTCCCGCAATTCACCAGTTCACCCAGGCCTTGGACCGCCAGACAGCTACTCAACTGCTTAAGCTGGCCCACAAGTACGGACCAGAGACAAAGCAGGAGAAGAAGCAGAGATTGTTGGCCCAGGCCGAGAAGAAAGCTGCAGGCAAACGGGATGTCCCCACTAAGAGGCCACCCATCCTTCGAGCTGCGGTTAACACTGTCACCACCTTGGTGGAAAACAAGAAGGCTCAGCTGGTAGTGATTACACATGATGTGGATCCCATTGAGCTGGTGGTTTTCCTGCCTGCCCTGTGTCGTAAGATTGGGGTTCCCTACTGCACTATCAAGGGGAAGGCCTGGCTGGGGCGTCTGGTCCACAGGAAGACCTGCACCACTGTCGCCTTCACACAGGTCAACTCGGAAGACAAAGGAGCTCTGGCAAAGCTGGTGGAAGCCATCAGGACCAATTACAATGACAGATACAATGAGATCTGCCACCACTGGGGAGGCAACGTCCTGGGTCTGAAGTCTGTGGCTCGCATCACCAAGCTGGAAAAGGCAAAGGCTAAAGAACTGGCCACCAAACTGGGCTGAGTGGACACTGCTGAATTTTCTGTACATGAAAGTAATAAAATGTTGTCTTTCAGCCAGTGTCAAACAAACCAAAAACAAAAAACCTCAGCATAGAGGGATCATTGGAAAATATTAAGGAGCCGTGATTAATATCCTATGCAGAATATTTTTTTTAAAGATTTTATTTATTCCTCAGAGACAGAGAGAGAGAGAGGCAGAGGGAGAAGGGAGCCTGACGCAGGACTCGATCCCAGGACCCTGGGATCATGACCTGAGCTGAAGGCAGACGCTTAACCGACTGAGCCACCCAGGCGTCCCACCTATGCAGAAATTTTATCTAAAATTGTTAGGAGGCTGGGACACAAGAAAACAAACATCCATAAGTGAGTGCTGCTTGATAGCGGCACATCACTGTTCACATTTATCAAAACGTCAGCCTTAAATTCCTGCAAGAGTCACAATACATATTTTCTACAGTAACAATAACAACAAAAAGAAAAAATGTTTCTAAGTTTGAGTGTATTGTCTAAAACTGATTCAATCAAATGAGGTTGTCCATCATGGAAACACACCACTGTGGAATTCTGTGACAATAGGCAGAGAAGTGACTTCAGCAGAAATGACATGACGTGGTCTAGAGAAGCACACTTCACCTGGAAAGCATGTGCCGAAGATACACAAGCGCATTGTCTATGTAATCCCAAAAAGGACAGTCACAAAAAGTGTACTGCTTCTCCCAAGGGATTGTTGAATTTTTTTACCTGTTCCAGAATGAAGACTGAAAGCCTTTTGATATCCCACTATTTAATTTGTTTGATGTCTTTATGAACACTGGGGGGCCGTTCTTTAAAGAGCACATGAGAATGTAAATTGCTCTAGGCTCCATTGCTTTGAACCATGTGTAATGTGAACTAATTACATAATTTATTCCAGAACAGTAATGAGATTACTGGTTAGTCATCAGTCAGGTGCTGGATCACTTTTATTGGTCATCAATTTTTAAGCTCAGTTGAGGGATTTACTCAAATGGCATATTTAATTACCACAGATAAAGAAGAAATAAGCCATCCACCGAAAAAGAGGTGGCCATTAGGGGTTACCTAAGTCTCTGTGTAAGATGATAGAAGGAAAGTAACCTCACGCTGAGTTCAGTAATAACCAGCCTTCATGTCTAAGCTTCAAAGACTACTCTGAAATACAGATGTGTTCCTTCTTACCACAATCTGTGCTTCCTTTTTTATTCTGCCAGTGAACAGACCATTTCCTTCCTTTATCCTTTCTTGCTTTCATGCTTTCTTCCTTGTATTAGGAAGGAGCATAAGCCCTGGGCCATACTTGATGTTATAGACAGTCTGTCAGGAGGATGAAATAGATAGAACTAGGGGAGAAGCTCTGAGGCCTGCACCCGAAGCAATAAACAGAAGAGCTGGGAAGAAGTAAGAAAAGCCAATCTGGAAAACTCAGACACCTATTCCAGATACATAGGGACCAAGGTCTGTACAGTAAAAAGTTCTGGAATGGTTGATGTATACTAATAAATAGGCAATGTAATGCACAAATAGTGCTTTAACAGGGCAGTACTTACTTATGACTAAAAACAAAACAAAACAAAATTTGGACTCTCCCTAAACCTGTACAGAACAAGAAAAAGATAGAAACACTAATACCATTTCCCTACAAAGGAGAATATACACAAATTCTGGATAATCTATGACAGCAAACCAGCAATGTATTTACTACTATTGCTCTCAGAGAAGGTGGAGGTGCCTTTCCTTGGTCGCTCATGGATTTGTGAGTGTGTGCGGTCTGGTGGAAACAGACACTGAATTTAGACAACATGCTGCCCACTCACTCGCATGTGGTTTTGGCAATGTGCTTAACCGCTCTGAGAAGTAGTTTGTATCATCTATAAAGTGTGAAGAGGAATAATATCCACTAGGGCTATTTCCAAGGGGCTAATCGCATTTGTAACTTGTTCCGAAATCAAGTAAAAAATGCACTTAAAGCACACAGCTTAGGAAATACTTGATAAATGTTCATTTCCATGTTTTATTTTTCCTCCCACCATCCCTGTCTCCCTGTTGATAGTCACTCATGGCATAAGGAACAGAGGCGACGGGCTCGTGGCCACCGCGTAGGCAAGGGTGCTCAGACAGTGGGATGATTCGGCTGCGTGCTGGGCAGACGCTTCACAGGAGGGGAGGGCAGGGCGAATTGTTTCTCCTCCCACTCCCGCACGTTGTCCACAAGAGGCACATTTTTAGCAATTTTGTGACAGTATTATGTTGGCATGGAAGGATGAGAACGAGTAAAGTATGGCAGCCAGATCCCCAAATGCGAAGGAGAGGGCAGTCAGGGGTGGGGCGGATGAGGCCCCTGAAGCTTGACCACACCCAGGCTGGCTCCTCCAGAATAACGTTAGATCCGGAAACTCTTTCAAGGCAAAATTACCCAAAACTAATTTAAAAATTCTGCCCCCCCCCCATTCCTTTTTTTTCCAGACTAGAATAACAAGATGAACCTTTATGGCAGAGCACAGGAAAATACACAGGAAAAACGTAGACAGGTGTTAATTTTCCTGTTCTGACGCAACCCTTTTGGTTGTGATTTCACATGGTTAAATATCTTGTTCAGTACCATAGCAGATCTTCCCAGATCACTGAGCGATTTTTCTTGAGAATACTCCAGATGATTGCATCAGGAGGCATTGTCGTCATGTGCTTTAACACGAAATGGAGAGTGGAGAGGGGGAAATGATTCAGAAGACAGGTCTGGAGCATAATTAGACAAACACTGCAGTCTCCAGCTCTCTGTCAGCAGCAGACTTAGGAGGCTAAGTTTCCACAATATTTGTAGGGAAACAAATACTCTATAGCCACAGGCTTATGCTGTTCTTGTAATGATTTCATCCAAGTCCTCAGCCCGTCCTGAAGGCTTGAGAGGAGATTATGAATTTCAGGACAGGCACACATAGCAGAGGGATAGACTGTAGAAACCAAGAGCTCAGGAGCAGCCGGGCAGATCGTGACCTTGAGTAAACACTTACTGCTTGACCCAGGTTATTTCCAGTTGTAAAAGCCAGAGCTCCAAACTTCCACAGGAGTTTATGGAGACGAGTTGGATATCACTTGTTCAACTCCCTCTAACCATCTTCCCCTTTTTCTTTAGTCTTACTCCCTCTGTCTATACTCCTCCATTTACCCCTCTTTCCCTCCATCCTATGATGAGGTTGAAACTACACTGCAAGGCTCAAGAAACAGAAACCCTACATTTCAAGGTGAGATAAACCCTATTCAGACCCTCCAAGCCTCCTTACTCTCCACAGACCTGATGTGAAGGGTAGACTGGGCACAATTCTAGCTCAAAGCATAATATTATTATCTTTACACATTAGGTCAAGTTATAGAAACTAGACCATCCCCAGAGGAAATACCAAAGTATAGACCCACTAAGATTAAAAGGAATGTCTATTTATTTGAAAGATGGCTTAATAGCAATAGAAATAGGAAATTGCTTCCATTTTGGCAAGCACAATAAATTGAACAGAAATATCAAAGAACAGTTAAGTTTAATTTTTAAAAAACCAGCAGAATTAGTTTACACTTGAGCAGAGATTTATTTATGCAGCTTATCTAAAATCCGGGTAAATATTCTACTTCACGGATAGCCACTATGCCTGCCACTCCTCTTTTGCAAGTCAACATTTTCCCAGCAAGAAGTAGGTTGGTTGAAGCAGGAGGTAAAATGCAGGGGTTGGCCAATTTTCTGTAAAGTTCCCGATGTAAATATTTTAGGTTTTGCAGGCCACACATAGGGTTTCTGGCTTCTGTAGCAACCACTCACCTCTATAATTGTAGCTTGGAAGTAGCCATAGACAATATGTAAACAAATGGTTGTGGTCATTCTCCAATAAAACTTTAGTTATGAATACCAAAGTCTTAAGTTTCTTACAACTTTCACACATCACAAAATACTAGTCTCCCTCGAATTTTTTTTAATCCCTTAAAAGTGTTTTGTATGGCTCACGGGCCACACAAAAACAGGATATGGCCCATGGTCTGTAATTGTCAACCCCAGCATAATGCAAGGACTAGGAGTCATATAGGCAGAAAATATTAGTCTGATTGGGTAAATCATGAAAACTCTCTAATTTTTTTATATCAACTTCTTGTGAGGAGAAAAAGTTATACACATGAAAATAATTTCAAAATATTATGTATTATACACATAATAGTTGTTGGTGATGTTTGTTTATATAGACACTGTCACATATATGTTGGCCACATAAAAACCCAGAAGCACACAAATCAGCATAGATTGTCAAAAATCACAAAGGCAGTAAGTGCGCATATACATAAGTCGTAAGATCTCCACGGTGTCAAAGTTGAGGTACAAATTTGTCTCCAATATTGTTGGCAGCCAAAGTGAAAAGGAAGCATTCAATTCGATTCAATTCGATTCAACAAATATTTATTTTGTTAGAATCTACTAGGAGCCAACCATTGTTCTAGGTGCTAGGAATGTAATAGTTCAAACAAAGTCTTAGCTGTTGTGACACAAAATTGTTATGATATTCCCTTGTGATAAGAGAGGATAGCAACTCTTTAAGGGAAGAGAAGCCTTCCTGGGTATGTAGTACTGAAAATAATTTTCCTTGAGGCTTCACATAGGCCACCCTGCTTTGCTGTGAAGACTTTTGTCTCAATGATATGCCTATGAAAGTGTGATATTAAATTGTTTCTTGCATCTTCCAGTGAAAACTGAGGATGGGACACCAGAGCTTTCTCAGTAAAAGTAACCCTGTTGTAAGCCAACACAGCCTAGGGTCAGTGTATAATTCTCAGCTGCTCTAACTTAATCCAAGAATCAGACGTGGATTACTAGATAAAACCTCCATCTCCAAATCTGCATCAGAATGATCTGGGAAGCTTCTGAAATATTGTCGATTTTTGGACTGCACTAGTGAATCAGAATATCTGAAGGTGGGCCTAATAATCTGCATTTTGAAAGAGCTCCTTGAGATTTTCTTTTACACACCAAACTTTGGGAAACTCTGACTTTTAGTAGGATTTTTTTAAGCTGCTTTCGTTCTTCAGGAGTTGTGAAATCAATTCGGGGGACAGCATTTTTCATGAAAGAGATTAAAATAAAATAGAAAGAATGATTCCATTCCATTCCAATATTTAATAGTAAATATTAAAGTGGATTACACTTTATTTAAGTATGTATTTAAATGATACAGATGGTCAGCATAGTATATTTTGCAGGAATTTTTGTTTTTATGTATACATACAGTGTAATAAGTCATACATATGTATCTTTACTCTGGGCCTCACTCAAAAAATTCTGGAAAACATTGATCAAGAGGAACACATCGACTTCAGATCCTTCCAAAGTGCTCTGAAAATATCAGCCTTCTCTGATCTGAGAACCAAAAGGTAACAGTTGCGTGTAGCATTCTCAGGCAAGAATCTAAAGGGCGTGTATTCTGTGCTTTTCAAAATAAAGTAGGAGACAATAGGGTTAAAATCCTTTGGATGGATGTGTATAATTTAAACAAGAACATTGACTGGAAGGTGATGGTGCAAAAGATAATGGTGTTTTATAATGATGGTAATAGAAGTGGAGGAAATTGGATCTAATGATCTCATGATAAAGTAATTGTGTTTCTAAAATTTTAGTGTGTATCACCAAAGGCAACTATTTATTGTTTGTATCTATGCCAGAGGCACCTATGAATATTTATATTATTACATATATATGTACATATGTGTGTGTGTGTGTGTATATATATATATATATATATATATATCATGTGCTTTTGTTCTAAACATACGCTAGTGAAGGAAAACATCAACTATCCTTTGCTTGCCATGATGTTCATTCATATTTTTAAAAATACATATCGTTAGAGGGATGAGATGTCCCTGTGGATTAACACTCTGGTAAACCATGTACAAGCTCGTTACCAGTAGCGGAAGTCTTCTGGCCATAAAAAGCAACAAATTTGCCCAGGCCACTTTTGTGTTCTCCGTTTATTATTTTCTGTAAAATAATAACTCATCCCAATTTTATTTATCATATTAGAAGATAATACTTAGAACATTTTGGAGCACTGGCTTCTTTATGATTAATGAACCTAAATTTAATTTCCCGTCCAATGCTGTATAGTCAACTCCTTATGAATTCCTTCTCCTCCCAAAATTATGAAGAATGTCCCATTGTAGCAGGTACTGTTTCAGACAGGTGCACAAAAGCATCTCTCTCAAAGACTCCCAGCACAGGCGATGTCTTTAGCATGGGAGCATTCCAGTGAACACATACTAAGTCAGTGCAGAAGTAAAACAACAAAGGCCGTATTTCCCATTTGAACCAATCTTCATGGAAAGCAACTTAGTTAAGTGTTAAACAATCTTTATTACTCGGAACTTGTTCTTGTTCTTTTAACACAGAATTCATAGAAGGGTTTTTGTGAACTCTGAAATGTCATGAATTTTGTGTATATCGATGCATAGATTTCTCTAGGGAGTGGACTCATAGCTTTCAGCAGTTTCTTGAAAGCATCCATGGCAAACAAAAACATCACAAAACAAACTTTCACTGCTTTAAAGCCAGTCTTTATTCTTTCATTCCGTAATTTAAACCCTGGATCTTCTCCATCTGTCTTCAGATAAGATCAAACAGAGTTTTTTTCTTTTCCTTGTATGTGTATAGTTTATTCTTGAAGGCTTTCATTAGATAACACCCTGACATTCTCTTCTCTAAAAGAAAGACAGACAAAGCTTCATTGGAAAGAATAACCGTTGAGAAGAATGGTTTTAAAGGAAGGAAAAAGGCCAAAGTCTAAGTCTCTTTAAAGATGTTTATATCCACTTTGGAGCACTAAAATAAGGTACAAAACTTGCTGATAAATAATGTGTAGCTTCTATTGTACTAAGTGGAATCACAATGGAATGTCAATCCAGGTAAATTATTAGGGAAGTACTTTTGTTAAGTCAACATTTCTCTCAAATAGTAGAGGTTAATATTAACATGGTTTCCTAGAAAATGATCCTCTCCTTTCCATAAATCACACAACCAATGCACAACAGAGGCCATTTTAGAAATATCTCTTAAAATCTGCAAACAAGGAAGTTTAAATACATAATGTGTAGTAAAAGATATGTGGCAAACTTCGTGACATGGTGAGATTCTGCACCTTTTGCTCCAGGTAAAGCTGATCTTCCTGCATTAGGTCAAGATAAGTTCAGAACGCAATAACGTTGTGTGGATTTTAATTAAATAATTCCAAACCTTCAGGAGTAAGTCAGTTTTCTGAATTAATACAAAACCAAAGTATCACTTGTTCAATAGAAGTTTTATCAGACATTGTCAAGAAAATGACCAAATTTTTTTCATTAACACAAAATGTTGATTTCAATATGTGTGGCAACAGTTAGGAGGGATATTTTAATTTGCTTGTTCTTAAAGCACAGAAATTCATCAATTATTCTTATATTACATCCCAAATGCATTCGCTGAACAAATCATTCACTGCTTTCTATGTGTCAGACACTGCCCTAAGTAAGTGGTGGTTCCTAAGGGTTTGTGATGGTGAAAACGAACAGGAATGGATGGTAAATGAATAAATCACTTTGCTTTGGA
The DNA here is from genome assembly GCF_009762305.2 of Zalophus californianus. Taxonomy (NCBI): domain Eukaryota; kingdom Metazoa; phylum Chordata; class Mammalia; order Carnivora; family Otariidae; genus Zalophus; species Zalophus californianus. Next base: position 57,017,020 of record NC_045596.1, on the reverse strand, counting down.
CAAGCATGGGTAGTGATTAAGAAATCTTGATACCACAAGTGAGACGGCAAAAAGTGAATTGTCTTAAACAATAACAACAACATCCTGTGGGCTTATAAATGGCCAGACATTATGCTAAGAAATCAAAAGAGCTTACTGTATCTAAATTGCACAGAAACCCCACAAGATGGATATTTGCAATAGGACACTGGGTCACAAATGACAGAAACCCAACTCCTAAAACCCAATAAAATAGGAATGTAGTTAGAATTCTGGCACCCCTGGAACCAGGTTCTGGAAGAAGGGCTATCAAGTTCCTCACTGGGTCTGTCATCTCTGCTCTCTTTGCAAGTCTCCCACACTCTTCTTTATGGTCTGTGGATGGATTTCCTCTGGCAGGAAACAAGACCACTACTAACATTTAAGTTTTACGTCTTAAATGTCTACACCTAAGAAAGGCTCTCCTTTCTGAGTTACAATTCTAATATTCCTAGAAAGAGACACTATTAGCCACAGTCTATTCAGATGCCCAACACCAGACCAGCAGTGTTCAGTAGGTCATGTCTGTTATATTTATATTGAGGTAATAAGATCTTGAAATGGCAATCTTTCTGATTTTACTTCCTTTTATACAAGCACTTTCATCCTTCTCCCAACTGTTCAGAGGAATCCAGAAGCTTTAGCATTTTTCTACAAGGAAAGTAAAATAAGAAAAATACATTTACACTCCTTTATGGGTTTGGTTTAATGGAGTTTGGTTGGTTGGATTTTGTTTTGTTTTGTTTTTTATGCTTCCTAACTAGTTTCTTGAGACTCAACAGGAAGTCCCTGAAGAAAGTGGGTCAAAGAGTTTATGTAACAAAGATTAAAAAGCCAAAATAGAGGGAAGGAAATGACTCCAACTGCCACACTTGGAAGGAAGATGGTTGAGGGTTACCTGGGCTGAGAGAGAGATGAGGGAATGGTGGAGCCAAGACTTCACAAGAAGACAAAATCTCCAGACCAGAAGGCTCACAGGGGAGTTAGGGACGAGACGGAAAAGTTAGCATGAAAATATGTCCCATCATCATAAAGTGGCCAGCTCCAGGAAGCAGAGTGGAAGCCAAGATCACAGACTATCCTTGTGCTTGCAGAAAAGCCCTGTCAGTGGCTGTCACCACTATTGGGCAGAGACTGGCTGCCATTATCAGCTGCCTCTACTTCAGCAATGTACTACCCAACATACGAGTAGCTATCTATTCCTGTAACTTCGCGGAGCCTCTTGTGGACACTATCTTTGTCATCAGCCCAGGACACACACGAGTACCCCAAAACAGGGCATAGGAAACCGGACCTACCCAATACAGCAGTGGTGGAAAAGGGAAAACCCTGGGGCAGGTGTTTGAGGGAGCTGAAGAGTGGAAAAACTCGCCCTTATTTCACCACTTTGGCAATTTCCAGGGTAGTCATGTAGATGACAGGTAGGAAAGGGAAAATTTCAGACAAGGTGCTGGCATGGGTTGCAGGACAGATGAAAACATAATAACCTCCTAGGATATAAATATTCTTCTTTGACAGATGAGGCAACTGATTTTTAAAGTTAAATACTTACCCAAGATCACAGAGCTAGGAAATGCCAAGCCACGATGCAGACTCGGCCATGGCTCTGAACCATGATGCAACAATACCTCAACGTTCAGATCTTTGTGGCATCTTCTTTAATAAATGAAAATGTGCAAGAGGTATTTGTGGAAATTTTTGGAATCAAAATTCCAACTTCTGGCACCAGAGGAATCATATAGCTATCTGAGCAGCCATGGAAACAGATGGTTCTAAGATAATGTATACAGTATTGGGAGAAGGGTTTTTTGGTTTGGGTTTTGTTTTTTTGAAGAAAAACATAGTTATCTCTATCTATGATTTTTCTAGAGTGTGTGTCCTGAGCTCAAATCGGGGTCTCAGGTTATTTTTTGTGGGTATTTTGTATATGTATATTTCCATTTAATGAAAAATTAATATGTGCACAGTATGGATCATTTAGCCCATTTAAGTGATAATTTTCAAGGGACAGAGGGATCCAAAAGCCATAGAAAACATACGACTTTCATCCATATGCATTTTTAGGAGTTTTTAAAAATCTTAAATAAAATTCACGGTAATTATGGAAAAATCAAGTGTGAATTATTATGCTTCTAAATCATCGTTTTCATAGCTTTGTAGTATTGTATCCTTTGAATCTGCCAGATATGTACTAAATGGCAAGTTAGAGAAACTGAATTCAAGTTAACTTGAGGAATAATGGAAATTTTGCCTCATGTAGCTATAAAAGATATTACAAATATGTTGTCAATTTCTCTCTCTCCTCTCTCTCTCTCTCTCTCTCACCATCCATCCGTCTCTCATCTTTCCCACTCTCTGCTGGCCCTCATTCTCTCCTATGACACATGCATGGAGAACAAGAATCTAGAAGCTCTGAGTTTATGACATTATAGCCATTTCTCTTCAAGAGCAAAGAAAGAACTTCTCTCTAGCTTTCAAATATCAAATTCCTTAAAAAAAAAAAAAAGACCTTGATTAATCCTAAGTGGGCCACATGTCCTCCCTTGGATCATACCTGGGGCAAAGGAATTAGGTACCAAGATTGGCTGTTTCTCATTCATGCGTCTACCCTTTTCTGTGGAGTTTTGCTAATGTCAGCCCTACCAGAGTCAGTGTTGGGTAAGGAGTAGGAGCGGTGAGTGGGCTGGGGCCAGCTCTGGCTCGCTGGGCATTGACTGTAAGCATCTCTTCCCAACTCTAGATGCATTGAATCAGCCGTGGTGGGAGCTTTTACATAATAGAAATCAGCATACACTGCAATCCAATACTTTTTTTATTTGCCTGAAAGCAGCTTGTTGAATATTTCCCAGAAACTCCTGCATGGGAGCATTTCCCCCACAGGGCTGGGTTTCGGAAGACAAAGGGTGCAGAGGAGAGACAGGCTATGCTACTCTCAGACCTATTTATTCTCTCTCAGTGCAACCAAGAAGTAGTATCTATAAAACCAGCAGATATATTAACTTTTGCAATATATAGCAACTTTTTCATGAACAGAATTCTGGGATTAAGGAGGTCTTTTAACTACAACGATTATACATTAGCTATCCTATGACAAGAAAATGAAAATCTTTAAAAGTTAAAAAAAAAAAAGGAGGTCTTTTAAAACTTCCACATGCTTTCAGACTGCTCCAAGTAGAGTTTTGGAATTGTTTTTTACATGGCATTTACTCACCTCACAAGTGTTCAAATACAGGAAAATAATATTAACATGTTCCAAGAAAAGAAAAAAAAATACCATCTACATTCAGATAATTCTGTAAAAACATGACCTGTATACCATGGCATTTCATTTGGAGTAAATTCCACCTCAGCCTTTCCCCAGGTCATTTACGGAAAAATAACCCTGTGGTTGAGTCTGTCTTTGCCAAGGAAAATATCATACCCTGATGCCTGCCACCCATGTTAAATAAAGATATATTCTGATAAATACATCTAACACTTTTTTTAAATACCCACATGTTATACAACAGCCATTATTTCACAAATACTGGAACATTATCTACATCCCAGTCTCCGGTTTCATCTTAATGCAAGAGTGAAAGTGAGCAAACTTCTATGACTCTCTCTCTCGATGCTGATTTTTCTAAGATTTGTGGACGTTCCTTGTAAAATGACTCATGATCATGGGCTGGGCTGCCTAACTGAGTGCCTTTTTCTTAGTCAGATCATGCATAGTACCTCCTGTTTTTGTGTCAAAAGACGTTTTTGGTTTTTGCTTTTTTTTTTTTCCCCCAAAGCTTCTTTTTGTTAAATTTAGCTGTAACTACATTTATTGAGCAAGTGATAATAATAGCTATGGGATAACTTACCATATCAACACAGCTAACATTTACTGAACATTTACTAACTTGCTTGGTAGGCACTGTGCTACCAAGCACCTTACTTTTGCCATCCTATTGAATCCATACAACAGCCCTAGGAGGCAGGAAATCTTATCCCCGTTTAACATAGGAGAACACGGAAGCAGAAAGAAGATAACTAGCTCTCGCAAGGTCACACAACCACTGAATGGCATTGTCAGGAATCAGATCCTGATGTGACACCAAATTCCATGCCCTCAACTGTCTGAGTCTGTTAGCTGCAATATCATGGACTAAGGCACTTGGCCTATCAACTTTCCACTCAGTTGCAACGCACGAAGTCTCCGGGATGCAGGTTTTTTTCGTTTCCTTTACACATGATCATAGCAGGGCTCAAAGAGTTTAGGAAACACGCCCAAATTTCTAAAGCTGCAGGCAATAATTGCTTGAAGTGGATTTCAGAGCACAGCCTAACTCCTCACCCCGAGCTTTTACTCCTAATGTGCACTTCTCAGCAGAGTCAAGGGATTTAAAAGTGTTATAAGTTTAGTTATTTGAAAATTTCAGGAAAACAGCCTCAAATGATTAATGTTTGGCTATATTAAAAACATGCCATTTGTTCAGAATCTCAATTCTACTACCGTTGAGGGTAACAATAGAGAGTAAGTGCTAGAGTAAATTACAGGATCCTGGCAGTTTTCTGGGAAGAAAATGTCAGAGGGGGAGTCTGTGCTATGGAAGAAGGAGAAATGTATCAACGTCAGCCAGTAGAAATAGAGTTGATTACTTGAATCCAGGAGGCACTATGCCAGCCAGCCAGAACTCAGGGAGAGAGAAAGAGAGAAAAGAATCCAAGAAATCAGGCAGAATCATCTGTACCTTTTAATCACAATAGAGTAGGCAAGAACAGACCAAGTGGAATTAAATGTCTATCAGAACTGCGCTGCACATAACCAACCCTGAGTCACTCCAGCCCTATACCAAGTCTTACTGTAACGACTTCATAATGAGAAAACCACATGCAAATGAAGTAAACAGTGATTAGGGGCAATCATAGACCTGTACTGCCTCAATCTGGGGGAGCTGTGGCCGGCTTAGGGGGATGGTTTGCAATTCAGAACAAGAATGATTACTATGAAATGACAGACCATGACACCTGTGAGAGTTACCTGTATACTGAGCCTGTACACTCAAGGGAAGGAAAGACCCTCTGAGTCCTGTCACCTTGTTGCTTCTCAAGTGGACTACAAGTCGGGGTTAATCTGGGTAATAAACCATGTAGATTTCCTCATGGTCTTGCCACAGCTGATCACTGATGCTTGGAACCCTAGAAATCGGAAACAGTGGGCTGGAATGAATAACTGGAAAAGTAGACCATGTTTCTTGTAGCAGAATCAACACCACAAAGATACCAGTTCTCAAGCTGCTGGGAAAAGCCAATGCAGTCCCTTCTTTTAAGGCGAGGAGCACACAAAGAGCCAACAATGTGACCACTTTGAATCACTTCAAAAATCTTGAAATTAAGGGAAACTTAAAGCAAAGTCACTAACAAAACAAAGGTAATTGATTAATAGAGTCCCTGAACATAGGTTGGAAGGGGGTTTAGTTACCAAAAAATTCCCTTTCTCAATAAGAATTCTAACAAATCAGACAGAGAATATGGTAAGTAGGAAGGTGGGGGTGAGGAATATTATGGGAGAAGGTGTTTGGGAAGGTGGGCAAGGGTGAGGCCTGTAATAGTGGCAACAGGCTTAGAGGTAGTCCAGGAAATTTTCAAGATATTTATTTATTTATTTAGAGAGAGAGAGAGAGAGAGAGTGAGAGAGCACGTGCTAGTGGGGAGGCGCAGAGGGGGAGAGAGAGAGAGAATTTCAAGCAGGCTCCACACCCAGCCCAGGGCTCAGTCTCACCACCGTGAGATCATGACCTGACCTGAAATCAAGAGTTGGTCGCTTAAGTGACTGAGCCAGCCAGGCACCCCCTCAAGATCTCTACTTAGATGGCCGTATACACTAGCAGACTTGTAGACTAGGGAATCAGGAACTCGTGTTTGCCTTCTGGAATTATAAGCAAAGACAGAAAGCTTTCCTAGCCACCTTTAGGCCAGTTGAAGTGTATCACATAGAGCCAAGGTAATATCCATTACTGCACTGTGTGCTCAGCTGTCTCTTCCCCAAGCAGACCGCGAGCCCCTCACAGAGAAGTCTCCTCACACAGCAAATGCCAAACAAATATTTATTGGACAGAACAAATGAGAAGTATTAAAGTCTGCTTGTATTGCCCCAACTCATCTTGAAATTGTCTACCTCAGGAGAGAAATGACAAGTCTCTAGCTCCTGGGCAGACGTTCCTTTCCCTTTTAAACGCAAACTCATTCAAAGTCTGATAATTCTACCTTTTAAGTGATTTCTTTCTGAGGGAAACTACTGCTTGCTTGAGCTACCCAGTTTGTTGCTGCCTCATCTAACTTGTTCTTAACTCTAGATCTGCAGCCAGCGTCCTGTGGGGCGGGCGCCTCTCCACACACAATGAGTGGGAGCAGGGTGGCCCAAGCTGCCCTGCAGCTGAAGTGTGAAGTAACTGAAGTGTGAGTTTGCCTCCCTCGCACCTCATCTCTCCGTAGCCTCGATCAGGAAGACATGGTGTATGTTTTCGTGGAAATATGCCACTCAAATAAATCTGGCAATTATAGTTTAAATCCACCCTTCTATTTCCTAACATCCCTGTTGGGGGTGCTGGGAGACTGTCTAAGGGTTAACATGGCCACTGCTGTGACAGGGGTAGGGGTAGGTTAGTGTTAGGTTATGGTTAGGGTTAGAGTTTGGGTTAGGGTTAGGTTAGGGTTAGAGGTAGGGAACAATGAACTCCACAAACTCGAAGAGAGACTGTACCCAATCCTGAGGTCTACACACTTGCCAGAAAAGGAAAATGAGGGAAATTAAGAGACATCTAATTGGAAGTTAGAAGATAAAATGATTATTTGTTACTGACCATATGATGCATAATGTGTGAGAAAGCAGCAGGTGTCTTACTTCATTCAGGTCTCTACTTTGTTCTGCCACTGCGAAGTCTTGTCTGACATTGTTTCTTCCACAATTTACTTTCTCCTTGTGACTCTCTCCTGTCTCGGCTGGCTGCTGGGATCCCACCTGTAGTGGTGATAACGTCCGGAATCCTGCTTGAAACTTTTTGGACTGAATATCATTTTCTCCTCTCTGATGACCACTTTAAGTGTTGTTCAATTAATGTAATCATTCTGGGTTTCATAATCCTCATTTTTAAAATGAGGGATAATAATACTATTTTTGGTGGTGTGAAGATTAAAGGAGTTGAAATATGGAAAATACTTGAAGGAATGCCTCGCACATTGTAAATACTATATAATTCTGTGCTCTTATTATTCTTTGTCACATTTATAACTACCTATTTATTTATTCACTTATTTATATATTTAAGAACACTTAATATATGGCCTGCCCTCCTAACATATTTTTAAGCGTACCACACAGCCTTGTTATCTACAAGCACCATGTCGTACATCAGATCTCTAGAACTAATTCATCTTGCATAACTGAAAGTTTACACCTGCTGATTAGCAACTTCATTCCTCCCCCCCCCCCCCGCCAGCCTCTGGCAACTCCCATTTTATTCTTTGCTTCTAGAAGTTTGATTGTTTTTGGATACCTCATATAAGTGGAATTACGCAGTATTTGTCCTTCTGTGACTGGTTTATTTCACTTACCATAATGTTCTCAAAGTTCTTCCATGTTGCCTCATAGTGCAGGATTTCCTTCTTTTTTAAGGCTGATAATATTCCATTGTATATATACCACATTTTCCTTATCCATTCATCTGCTGATGGACATTTAGGTTGTTTCCATATCCTGGCTATTAAGAATAGTACTTCAATGAACATGAGAGTACTTATATCTCTTTTTTAAGATCTTGATTTCAATTCTTTGGGTAAATACCCATAAGTGGGATTGCTGGACCATCTAGTAGTTTTAGTTTTAGTTTTTTGAGGAAATTCCACACTGTTTTGCATAGAAGGATCATTCTGCATTCCCACCAACAGTGTACAATAGTGTCCAATTTTTTCACATTCTTATGAACAGTTGGTGTCTCTTGTTTTTTTTTTTTTAATAATGGCCACACTAATAGTTGTGAGGTGATAACTCATCGTGGTTTTGATTTGCATTTTTCTGATAATTAGTGATTTTGAACATCTTTTCATATAACTGTTGGCCATTTGTAGGTCTTCTTTGGATAAATGTCGATTTAAGTCTTTGGCTCATTTGTTAAATTTAGTTATTAGACTTTTTTGCTATTAAGTTATTGTAGTTCCTTATATATTTTAGAAATTAACCCCTTATTAGAGATCTGAAAATTTTTTTTCCATTCTGTAGGTTGCCTTTTCACTCTGTCGATTATTTCCTTTGACTCACAAAATTTTTTAATTTGATGTAATCCCAGTTGTCAATTTTGCTTTTGTTGCCTATGCTTTTGGTGTCATATCCATGAAATTATTGTCAAAACCTATGTCATGAAGATTTTCCTGTATATTTCTTCTAGGTGTTTTACAGTTTCAGGTCTTATGTTTAAGTCTTTAATCCACTTTAAGTTGATTTTTATGTGTGGTGAAAGACAAGGGTCCATTTTTGTTCTTTTGCCGTTTGTGGCAAAAACTGGATATCCAGTTTTCCCAACACCATTTGTGGAAGGGACTATTGTTTCCCCATGGTGTATTCTTGAATCCCTTGTTGAAGTTGAGTTAACTATAAATGTGTGAATTTATTTCTAGTCTCTCTATTCTGTTCCATTGTTCTATGTGTCTATCTTTATGTTGGTACCATATTTTTCAATTACAATAGTTTTATAATATATTTTGAAATGGGAAATGTGATGTCTTCAGATTTGTTCTTTTTTCAAGATCGTTTTGAATTTTCAGGCCTTTTGTGGCTCCATGTGAATTTTATTTATTTTTTTAAAGATTTTATTTATTTAGGGGCGCCTGGGTGGCTCAGTCATTAAGCGTCTGCCTTTGGCTCAGGTCATGATCCCAGGGTCCCACTCCCCCTGCTTGTGTTCCTGCTCTCGCTGTCTCTGTCAAATAAAGAAATAAAATCTAAAAAAAAAAATTATTTATTTATTTGAGAGAGAGAGAATGAGAGATAGAGAGCATGAGAGGGAAGAGGGTCAGAGGGAGAAGCAGGCTCCTCGCTGAGCAGGGAGCCCGATGCAGGACTCGATCCCGGGACTCCAGGATCATGACCCGAGCCGAAGGCAGTCGCTTACCCAACTGAGCCACCCAGGCACCCCACAACTTATTTTTGTATGTTGATTTTATATCCTGCAACTTTACTGAATTCATTTATTAGTCCTAGAAGTTTTGGGGTAGAGTCTTTAGGGTTTTCTATATGCAAGATGATGTCATCTGCAAGCAGACAGTTTCACTTCTTCCTTTCCAGTTTGGATGCATTTTATTCATTTTCCTCACCTAATGGCTCTGGCTAGGTTTTCCATACTATGTTGAATAAAAGTGGCAAGAGTGGGCATACTTGCCCTGTTGTGCTTAACCAAGGAACCACAAGCAGATGTGGGGCAGGGAAATAAGCAGGACTCATCTCTTCTGAGATTGCAATGAGTCTCCCATCGTCTGTGAAGATGAAGAGAAGTGTGGAAGGGGAATTTCTCTCAGTATAGACGTTCTGTGTACAAATCATGTCTCTGCAGGCCTTTCTCCATGGTTTGAGATGGTTTCTCAAATCATGTTGATATAATATTTATGGACTTAAAGACTACTCAATTCAGTATATCATTTGCACTGACAACACAAATAATATAGACTCCATAACAAAGAATTTATCCCTAAAATATTAAAAGAAGCTACCCCTGAGGCAGTTTGAATTGTAAATAATGGTGAATGTAACACAAATGATGTAACACAGGACAGAATTTACTGTGGACTGTAAATAACTTCTAGACCTTTTTTGCAATAATTGCAGTCTAAAAACATAAGGAACCAAATACAAAGGAAACAGTAAAAGAAATACCAAATGAGAAAATGCCCCACTAGAATAGGTCTCTACTAGTGAATCTATGTTTTTCAAAGGATTTTCCCATTTCATCTCAGTTGTTGAATTTGTTGACGTAAAGCTATTCTGAATATCCTTATCTATTGAAACTGTGGGATAACCCCTGTCTCATTCCTGATATTGGTGACTCACTCTTCTATTTTTCGTGATTGGTCTAGCCTCAGGAATGATCAGTTTGATCTTTTCAAAGAGCCACTTCGAGGTTTTGTTAATTTCCTCCAATGTTTGTCAGTTTCTTATTCTATTGTTTCTCATTTTTATTATTTCCTTCTTTCTATTTAGTCAGGATTTACTCTGGGTTTTTTCTAACTTTTTGAAGTAAAGTCTTTCGATCATTGATTTCATACCTTTCTTCTCTTCTAAAATAACCATTAGGAACACCTGGGTGGCTCAGTCGGTTAAGCGTCTGCCTTAGGCTTAGGTCATGATCCCAGGGTCCTGGGATTGAGTCCCGTGTTGGGCTCCCTGCTCAGCGGGGAGCCTTCTTCTCCCTCTGCCTGCCATTCCCCCTGCTTGTTCTCTCTCTCTCTCTCTGACAAATAAAATCTTTATAAAAAGAAATAAAAATAAAATAAACATTAAATGTAATATATCAATTGCCTAATTGCTGTGATACAAGGCAAGACATATTAGGTATCAAATACATGATATAAACAATAAGGTTAATATCAAAAATGATACTGGGGAAAGCTTCATAGTAGAGGAGGTAGCAATTGATATGGGCCTTGGTTAAAAGGTCGACTAGAAGGGAAGGATTTGGAGGCAGAAAGAATGATTCCAGGGCACAGACGGTTGGCTGAAGGGAAGGTGCATGCAGAGGAGTGGAAGGAGACACTATGAAAGAAACAATTTAGAATATCCCCAGGACTATTTGTGTTTTAAAGAGGATTATTAATCCTGGAAAGTTAGACAACTCATACCTGATTGAGGAGATATTTTAAAGCAGCAGAGCAAGCCATACCACAAAGATGGACTTCTACTGGACCAACTCTAAGATGTGTATTCACCCTTGACTTACATTTAAATGTGAGTCTCTGACAGAAGGAAGGCAAACACTGTTCATCGGTAGAGAAATGCAGTACTGAAAGCAAGTGCAAATCTAACAGGGGGTCCTTTCTATGCCTTTCCCTCCAGACCGAAAGCTCTGCTAGAAGACGCACAGCAGCCATTTTATCCACCAATTTAAGCATATGGCAGACTACCTAGCAAGAGTCTATACTCAATAAATGAATGCTGAATACATTGTGAATAAATAAATTCCCAGTGTGTAACTTCTTCAGAGTTACAGTTTTTTTTAAGATTTTTTTTTTTTTGAGAGAGCCCGTGCGTGCACGAGTGGGGGGAGGGGCCGAGGGAGGGAGAGAATCCCACCCCAACTCCCTGCTGAGCTCGGAGCCCCCATGCGGGCCTGGATCCCACAACCCTGGCATCATGACCAGAGCCAAAATCAAGAGTCAGATGTTCCACCGACTGAGCCACCCAGGCTCCCCAGAGTTACAGGGTTTTGTTTTGTTTTGATCATACTGTTCTATCATTTGCAATTTTTCCACGGTATATTAAAATAACAAATGAATTGAAAGGGTTTTAAACTTTGAATTTAAAAATAACGACTTTCTGTCATCTCTCAAAATAACTGGAGTCAGCCAGAATCACGAAGTCAGGGTTGGAAAATCACTGCTACAGGTAGTTACTGCCAAAGGGATTCAAATACTCTCTTAAAACACTTCTTTTTAACCTTCCAAGTGAAGGTTTTGTTGACCTTGTGAAAGCTGCGCATGTGAATAGATGTACCCTCGAAAAACACAATCTGATCAATACTGGCCAGGGAACAAAGGGGTTCCGACCTGAAGTCGGATTTCCACGTGCGGCTACTGCGTCTCCATCACAGGTGACAGCCGCGCAGAGAAGAGCTAGACTGATTTCCGTTAGGCATGCTTCTGCTAAAATAGATTCATTCTTAGTCATCAGAATCTGATTTGGGCTCAAGCTTAGCAGGCTAATTTTCAGCCTATGGGAATAAAGTCCTGGTAATTTTCTGATCATTTAATGGAAAAGAAGTCAGCAGTGATAAAAGAAAACACCACACCAAGAGACTACGAATGTCAAATATTTCCTACATCTCTGGCCCATTAAACATCATCTGATTGGGGTTTACTTTTTAAAGGCATAATTCCCCTAATAATTAGGGGGGGACTGTTCTCAGGGTGCATAGTTTACTACTAGGGAAAATGTCACTGGAACAAGGCTTAATTAAACCTTTGCTTTTTATCACAGTCTAGCTCTGGTTGTTAGAGATCCCTACAATTTGATGCAACGGTTTTGGGTTATATTTCACTTCCAAAGAAATATAGGGTGTTTTGGAGCAAACAGTGAACAGAAAGGAATATTCCAGTGGGAATTAGGTTTTTAAAGACATAGTAATTGGTGGCTTTTCTTCACTATCTCTCATTGAAATGGTTGCACTTACTCCATAACCAACTTGGCTCAAACCTACATGTACTTATTAAATGCAGGCATGCCTTCCAGAGGCATTTTGCCAGATACTGAACACAATGTGATGAGGAATAGCTCCTGGTCCTTGCCCGTGAGATTGCCCAGTGGCCTGGGGAGACAGTGTGAGATGTGCTATTAAAGGAGGTGAGTACAAGGTACGATGGAAACCCTGAGCCCGGAGATGATAGAGGACACATCCCTCAGGCGGTCACCATCCCGCTGAGTCATGAAGCATAAGGAGGACTTTGCCAGGATTATGAACTCACAGTCACACCAGGCGGAACATAATACCCTTTGGGAACTCCCTTTCTTTAAATGAACTTTTTGTTTTGGAATGATTTTAGATTTACAAAAAAAAAAAAAAAAAGTGACAAAGATAATACAGTTTCCCCTAATATTAACATCTTACATGACCGTGGTACATTTATGCGAACTGAGAAATTAACACTGGTGTAACACTATTAAGTAAACAACCGCCATTGGTCCTATTTTACCATTTTTGACACCAACGTCCTTTTCCTCTTCTAGGATCCAATTCAGGATACCACATGGCATTTAGTTGTCACATCTCCTTAGCTTGCTCCACTCTGTGACAGTTTATCTGTTTTTCCTTATTTTCCATGACTGACAATTTTAAAGAGAATTGACCATGTGTTTTGTAAAACTCCTTCAATTCAGATTTTTCTGGTGTTGTTTCATGATTGAATTGGAATTATGGGTTTAGGGGAAGAACATCACAGAGGTGAAGTGTCTTTGTTGCATCAAATCAGAGGTATATGGTATCAACCTGACACCGCACTGTTGATGTTGACCTCCATCACGTGGTTAAGGTCGTGTCCGCCGAGTATAGCAAAGTTATTATTTCTCTCTTCTCTTGCTCTCTCCTTTGCCAAAGAGTCAATAAGTCCACTCCACACTCAAGGGAAGAGTATCTACGCAGACCATTTGAATAATTTTGTAAGGAAGATTTTTCCTTCTCCCTCATTTATTTATTTAATCATTTATTTATTTCAGCTGGGACAAATATATTTTACTTTGGTTTCTTACCCAATACTACAGTATTTACTTTGTTGCTCAAATTGTTCCAGCTTTGGCCATTGGGAGCTCTTTCCGGTCGTCTCCTGTGTCCTTTTGACAGACACCCATATTTACATTCTCTTAGCATTTCCTTGCTTTTTGGCACAAGATACTATAAGATCACATTGTATTATCCATGAACCAGTCCTAGAATCAACCATTTCCCAGCGAGCCCTGTCTCATTTTATGGGAGAACAGTATTTATTAACCAAGATATGCACACTGGGTGTGGAGTTTTTGCAGTGTGTTTATAACTTGAGATAAAAACACAGGGATGAAGGAAATAGAAGAAATAATAGTAGAAAAATAATGGAAGCTGGAAAGTAACTGGCCAACTGGAAAACTTCTTAACAAACTACAAAAAATAAAAAGTAACCCAGCACTGGCAGAAATACAAAAGCGAGCCAATTGGTACCAGAGAACCCCAGGAAGACTTGGAATTGGAAGCACCAGCTACCTCTGAAAACTGGGAATGCAGCTAGGCTAACAAGAGAAGAATGGATAAACGGCCATATGATAAGCTGTTTGCCCCTTAGTTCCCCTCCCACACCATGGACACCCAGGCAGTTATCTCTCCCATGCTAGCACAGGCCTGGGGGTTCACTCTCCAGAGAAGTTCAACCAAAGAACTCTGGACTTGGGCACTATAGGTTTAGTTGAGGGAGTGTCAGACTGAAAACAAGAGAATTAAATAAAAGGTTCCACATGAAATTTTATCTTTATTTGTCTCTCAGAGCACAATCAGCCATTGGAGGAGTGCTCTCTGGATAAACCAAAAGAAAAGACCCACAAATAGTGACATTTGGGGGTCCCAACATATGTGGTCCAGTCAGCCTCCTTACAGTGAATCTCATGAGACACACAAGTACATGCCTACAAAACTTGTAGGATCCATTTTTTCCTTTTTGTTGTTGTTGTTGTTGTTGTGAAAGCTATCATACATAAAGAATATATATAGCATATACATACACATATGTTTGTGTAAATATGAAAAAATATACATGAAGAACAATTATATAATATAAAATAATTATAAAATAAACATCTGTAGCAACTATCAAGGTTAAAATAAAAAATAATTACAAAAATAAACATTTTGTAGCTACCACCAAGGTTAAGAAATTGCCAGTACTATAGAAGGAAAACACTGATTCATATTCCCTTCCCTTACATTTAGGAGTAAACATAATTCTAATTTTTAGGCTTCTTTTACCATTATGTAGACTATATACATATCCCTGAAAATATACTTTATTTTGCCTTTTTAAAAGTTTACAGAGTGTTCTACCAGTGTATTATTTATAACTTGATTTTTTTTCCTTCAACATACTATTTGAGAGATTGATTTATGTTGATTGTGATGGTTAATTTTATGTGTCACCATGACTGGTCCACAGGGTGCGCAGACATTTAGTCAAACGTTGTTCTAGATGTTTCTGGATAAGATTAACATTTGAACTGGTAGACTGAGTAAAGCAGATTGCCATCCCCAGGGCTGATGGGCTTCGTCCATGTAGTCGAAGGCCTGAATGGAAAAAAAGCTGACACTCCAGTGAGTAAGAACTCCTGCCTGACTTCCTGTGAGCTGGGGCATCATTAATGTTTGGTTTTTCCCCTGACTTTGCACCCGCATTGAGACATTGACTCTGCCTGAGTTTTGGGCCTGCTGGTATTCAGGCTGGAAATATACCATCAGCTCTCTTGGTTCTCAGGCAGAGAACTTGGACTGGAACTACGTCATTGACTCTACTGAGTCTTCAATTTGTCTACTCACCCCACGGATCTCGGAACTTATCAGCCTCCATAATCAAGTGAGCCTGTTCCTATAATAAATCCCACTCCCTCTTTCTCTCCACATCCTATTGGTCCTATTTCTCTGGGGCACCCTGACTGATACACTGATGAATATAATCGTAGTTTGTTCATTTCCCTTTCTGTATAGCATATATTTATCTATTTGAATATTAATGGATGTTTGTTTTGTTTGGGGTTATTATTATACCAATTTGGGATTATTATAAACAATACCAATATAGACCTCCCTGTACATGTGTCCTGGTCCACATGAGCAGAAATTTCTCTTGGATGTATAACGAAGAATCAAATTCTCATCAGATCTATAGATTCAGCACGGCGTGATTTTTAAAAACTTAGCGAAAAAAATTTTTTTTTTCTTTTTTAGAAATTGACATGCTTATTAAAATATACACGAAATTCAGGTGCCTGGGTGGCTCAGTCATTAAGCGTCTGCCTTCAGCTCAGGTCATGATCCCGGGGTCCTGGGATCGAGCCCGCATGGGGCTCCCTGCTCTGCAGGGAGCCTGCTTCTCACTCTGCTTCTACCTCCCTCTCCCTGTCTCTTATGAATAAATAAATAAAATATTTTAAAAATATATATACATGAAATTCAAAAGATTAAGAATAGCCCAAACAGTTTTGAAATAGAGTTGGAAGACTTAACCTACCTGATTTTAAGACTTATTATAAAGCTAAAGTTAGCAAGATATTATGCTGTTTGTGTCATGAATGATGAATTGATCAGTGGAACAGAATGGAGAGTCTAGAAATATGCCCACACATATTGTCAGCTGATTTCTAGCAAAGATGCAAAGCAATTTCATGGAGGAAGAATAGTTATTTGCCAAATGGTGCTGGAACAATTGGATACCCCTATGCAAAATAATGAACCTTGACAGTTACCTCATGTTATTGCACACAATTTATCTTGAAATAGACCACAGGACTAAAAGTAAGAGCTAAAATTATAAAACTTCTAAAATCTTAGTGACCTTGGATTTGGTAGATTTCTTATATATAACACAAAAGGCACAAAATCTAAAAGAAAAAAAATCAACAAATTGTCATCAAAGTTTAAAATTTTCACTCTTCAAAAACACTATTAATAAAATGAAAAGGTGAGCCACAGACTTGGAGGAAATTTCTTAGCAATTCCATTCCTCAGTCTATACCTTAGAGTCTAGAGTACACACAACCACATATAAGGATGGTCACAGCGGCTTTATTCATAATAGCTTCAAACTGGAAATAACCCATATACTAGAAAACTACACAGCACTAAAAATACAAATTACCGGTACACACCACAACATGGATGGCTTTCACAGATATTATGTTCAGCCAAAGAAGCTAAACAAAAGAGAGTATACATTATATGATTCTCTTCACATGAAATTTAAGAATAGACAAAACTAAGGTGATCACAGGTGATAGAAGTCAGAACAGTGGTTACTTACAGGAGATGGGATAGGTACTGATTAATAAACTCACAGGAGTACGTCTTGGAATTCTGCAAATATTCTGTATCTTGATCTAAATGGTGGTTACATAGGTATATACAAAGGTAAGATTTCACTGAGCTAAATACTTAAATTTATTGTACTGTATGCTTCAGCCATAAAAAGATGTTATAGAAATGAAGAAATAAGTTATATATATATATATATATATATATGGTTTTATGTATATACATACATATATATATAACATATATGTTATCTTACATGAGAATTAGGAATTTCACTTGGTAAAAATATTCCATTAGAGGTAAGCAAAATCGTGCCTTTGGCAGCAATCTTCAATAAGAACCACCTTATCAATTTATAGTTTCTGACCCCATAGATTATATTAATGCTACTGATCAGCCAAAGCAAGGGAATTTTACAGCATATGTTTATAGGCTAGATAAAATATGTCTCTCCAGGGCGCCTGGGTGGCTCAGTCGTTAAGCATCTGCCTTCAGCTCAAGTCATGATCCCAGGGTCCTGGGTTCGAGTCCCATGTCAGGCTCCCTGATCGGCGGGAAGCCTGTTTCTCCCTCTCCCACTCCCCTCTGCTTGTGTTCTCTCTCTCGCTGTGTCTCTGTCAAATAAATAAATAAAATCTTTAAAAAAAAAGTATCTCTCTTTAACTTCCTATTATAGAGCTGATGAGGTTATAGTTGTTAGACTTTCCTGATTTATAGATTTTTATAGATTTATAGAGTTGGCTTCCTCCTCCATCTAGGAGGATTATACTTTAGCACTTCCAGTCATGGCCACATCACTTGCTTTGGGTCAATGAAGAGTGATTGGAAGAAAGCGGGCCGCCTGTGAGCAGAAGCTCTTCGAGCTGCTGTGTGTCATGTTCTCTGTCAAAAGACTGGTGGTGTCTAGATAGAGGCTGCCCCATCAACCTAGGTTCTAGAATGAAGATGACCTGGTGGAGGACCATATTGATAAGTAGCCTGAGAAATTAATCTTTGATGTTAAAATCCAATGAGATTTTTAAGTTATTTGTTAGCATGCATTATTTAGCTTAAACTGGTTTATGTAGAAATTGGTATCTAGAAATGCAGGGCTACCCTAATGAAAACCCAAGTAAGCTACATGACATTGGTTCAGGTGCCAGTAGGCCATAAGGAAACTTTGTTACTGGAGTCTGGAAAGATGACAATCCATATTATGCATTGTCAGAACATTTGCTAAGACTGTTCTTTGTGTTTCCTTGGGAGATAGTTAATATATTGAGTGATCTTTGGATTTAGATATAGAGGTTGGCAAACAAAATTAGTGGCACACCTTACTTCTCATATATTACAAGACAGAGATTAATTTAAGAAAAATTGTCCATTTGCAATCAGAGATGAAAGTGAATAGAATTGAAAGATACAATTGTTTCTCTTCCCTAAACATAAAAGGCAAAACTGAGAGAGCATTTGACCTACAAAAGGGCAAATAAAATTCACCTCATTTCAAGGACCAAATCCAATATATGGCCATTAGATTCTTTGTTACACTTTTGAATTAATTAAGATGGAGTCCTTCCAGTTGGATAAAAGAGTTCATGGGTAAGAGATTAAAGGAATGAATTGACTCCCGCTTCTAAGGAACTTGATTAACTAAAGTCACCCATAATTAAGTTTAGAGAAAGAGGCATATCATGAAAACAATTGAGGATGAGGCTATAGACACATGAAGCTGGATGGAATCAAATAAAAAAGCTTAATTCTGAGAGCATTGTACTAGTTGGGACTAAATATCACTGTGACAAATCTTGACTAAAAATGACCCTTGTGGCCCTCAATAGTCAATGAAGTGAAAGTAGGCTGAGAAAGTGGCTTAGCCCTCAAAAGGAGGACATATTCTCCAATGTCCTCTTCAGTTGTGGCCAAGAAGGATATAGGAGAAAGAGAAATTTCCAGAGAGTAGTGCCAAGAGCCACAGAGGATAGCAGCCTGGGAGCTTATTCTCTGAGAGCAGAAGAGGGGTCCAATCAAGGAGTGTTCCTTATCCTCGGGGTGGGGGGAGGCGGCAGGGGGGCATTCTTGAAAACTTTACCCAGTGTGATTTCAGAATTGCTTCATGTCTCTCGTTATTTCTCTTTCTGAAAGGGAATATATGTTGCAGTTATCCTCTCTGTCCTCTACCATTGACTTACGGATGTGTGGGTCTCTCGATGAAGAGAAACCACACTCAGACCTGATGTAGTAAAGACAATCCCAAAATGGTTTACTTTCATCTTGATGCTATTCCTGAACTTTTGGGTTTTTCTCCTCTGAGAGGGAAATGAGTATATTTTGTGTGCAGTGGGAGGGAAGCAGAATTTCTGAATAAAATTTGGGACCATGCTAAATCACATTTCATCCTATTCTTCATTTGTCTTTCTCTGAGGAAAGATTATGTATCCCTGTTGACCTCAGGCTTGGTCATGTAACTTGCTTGAAACAATAAAATATGAGCAGAAGTTATCCATGGTTCTATTGTGCTCTATTTTCACTCTGCCATGAATTCAGCTATACCCACCTATGGGGGGTATTCCATCGCCCTGGATGGTGAAGCAAAGATGACATGAGCCGAGCTGCAGCCAACCCTGTAATGGACTTGTTGCAGAAGGCAGAAATAAACCTTTGTTGTTATAAGCCTATGAGTTTTTGAAGCCTTTGTTCCTCTACATAATTTTTCCTGAGACAACTGATAGGACTTTTCTTCCTCTTTTGGAGCTTTGCTGAACATATTGACCTTTTAAAAGATATATTTGAGCCCTGTAGCAGCCATCCCACCCGACAGATGCTTCAGCTGTTGGTTGAGAACATGAGTCACTCTGTTGTGCTACAACAATAAGTACTAAAATGTAGTGTTGGGGGAGTCAGGCTTGCTTTCTTGGGTTCTCATGACATCACTGAGGTTGAGAAGAGACCTGTGGAAGTTGAGCTCAACAGGTTCCCACTTTGGCTTGGGATCAAGAAGTGTTCCTAACGAACTACCCAAGAGATGGAAAACTTACTGGAAGAGATTAGAACTATCAGCACATTGTGCTTGTTTTGAACTGGAAAACTGAATCTACTCTCATGGTATTATAGAAACTCAAAAGTCTTGAGTGCCTAAGAGAATTTGAAGAAGCCTCAACTGTAGAGCTAGCTCCGCATTTATTGGCTTCTAAACTACCACTAAAGGTATATATTTGTCATCTTAGTCAGAGAGCCCTTTGCGGAGTCCATTGGCTTGTCATTGTAGTGGGATCTAGGGTATAACAGAGCCAAAAGATCTCAGAATATTTATCCAGAAAAGGACCAGCATCAACAACCTCGCTCACCTGGGTGAATAGGGAAGAAAAATGGATTACTAAAAAATCAGTCTTATGGAATATTTCTTAAGTGAGAACTTTGACTTTACAAAGCATATTATTAAAGTGAATTGTTACAATGCATTAGCATAGCTTAGTGGTTAAGGAGAGAGATCCTGGATCTAGACTGTTCCAGTCAGCTCTACCACTTACTAGATATATGATTGTCTTAGGTTGGGCTCCGGGGAAATAGGCTCCGAGGCAGAGATGTCCATGCAGGAGACGTTTGGAGGGTGCTCTCAGGATGAACACTCACAGGGAGTGAAGACCACACGATTGAGTGGGAAGATAGTTGGAGTGTAACATGGTTGCCACAAGGCTGCAGCTGATCCCCGTGGTTGCTCAGTAGCCAGAATGGCTTTCAGAGATGTCCTGATTTGAGGTAAGGGGCATTGGAGGTGGGTTGCTCTTGAGGGAGGAGAATAACCTTGGGTAAAGCAGTGTCCTGTGGCCAAAGAAAATTTCTGAGGAAGGACTCACCTGTGACTGTCAGCAGCCAACATACCTAGAATGAGAGCCTGGGCCCTGAAGAAGTGCTGAGAAGCGCCCTGCGGCCTGACAGCAATTAAGGACAAGTTACTTAACCTCTCTACCCCTTGGTTTCTTTGACTATAACATGGAAAACTAATGGTACCTCTTATTGGGTTGTTATGAGGACAGATTAATATATGTAAAGCATCGGGAACATTGCCTACCATACAGTGAGACTATATAAGTGATTGTTAAATAAATAATGGTCCAGTGAAGGTTTTCAGGGAATATACTTTAACAAATAGATGGGGGAGCTTTATAATTAGTCTATTAATTGTTTCTATGGGGACAGTCACTCTGAAAGTGCTTTTAAATGTTTGAAAGCAGTTAATTCTCAAGTAGTTAGAAGTTCTCCATGAAAATCTTAAGAAAAGTATTAATTTGCTTGGAAGCAGCTTTTTAGCAATCATGCATATACAATTCTCAGGCTTTATTCAAATTATTACATACTCTGAATTGCTGAAATATGAATAGAAGGCATATGATTCTTGACCGATGCTGTACTAAATACCTTACATGTGCTTCTCATTACAACCACTTTAAGAGATAAATACTATATTGTTATTATTTCTGTATACAGACGGGAAACTGAGACTCAGAAGGTTTTGCAAGACTCCAAACCCTTGATACCTAACTGCTGCATCCCTCTATATTAGTCACACACACACTCAGCTGTTCCACGTTTTTGAAATGTCTGATTTCTTAAGCACTGCACTCAAAGAAAATGTAGCCTACCAGTGTTGCCCTTCACAAAGATCCATAAATAACCCAACAGCATCATCTTGCAGCTTGTTAATGGAATACTCAAGCTTCCCATCTTAGATAATAAATAATTAAGATATTGAAATGTTAAACCTAACTCGTATTCATATTGTAGATGTCAGCTCGCACAGTATTCTAGAAGCATTATATAAAAAGACACATTTTGTATTAAATTACATACTCAGTAGGAGGATATGTATATCATGGCATCAAAAATAGACTCAGCACTTTCTAATCATAGCAACTCTCACAGTCTCCCTTCAAAAAGCTGATCCTTTAAAAACAGCCTACATAGTCACTAATCCACTAATTCATAGTCACTTGTAGTTCTACCCCAAGTCAGCAGTTGGGTCTGCCCGTTGAGAAACCTAATCAATAACCGAAGCTCCGTAGCTGCTATGCTTAACCAATGCAGCCCTTGACAATTCTATTGCTGAATCTCAACGTTTGAAATTATCCCGGCCGAGCTAAATTTTTACCAGTTCAGTCTGACATACAAGATCAGGTTATATAGGGTAAAAGAAGACAAGAGCGTTCCCGATACTGAACGATGCTTGTTTTCAAAACAGAACATATTACGGTGCTATTTCACCTTTAATCCACCATTCTTCCCACCGTATCCCACCACCTCCAACTTGTTCAGGTGCTAGACTGAGACACGGTGAGCTCAAGAAGGAGAGACCCCAACCCTATTCTAACCCCCAGAAGATGCTAATCAACTTCCCTTTAGACAGTGATCGGTGTAAACGTGGGGGGTGATTCAGATCTACCCAACAGGACACAGGAGAAGCCTGCGGGACAGAATTTCCTTCGCCAAATACAAAGACAAAGCCCAGCCAAGAGAAAACCCTTTGTCTATCTCCCTGCTTCTTCTTGTTCTGATGTTTCTGAAAATGCAACAGCTCTCTTTGACCATGAATGACACAACCAAGGGAATTACAGAGATGCCAGCTCTGACAGCATCTACACAATGAACAATATCCAGAAGCTGCCTAACCCCAGACTATTTAAGGCCAAACTAAAAGTTACTAGTTTGTCCAACACATTGCTGATGGACACAGCATCCTTGCACTTCTCTCCATCTTTTCTTTCTCACTCCCACTGCCCAACCTTCTGTCAGCTGCCTTTTACATGGTCATGGGTAATCTCATTGGCATCTGGTTCCCTAGCATTTTTTGAATGTTGAAACCAAAAAATATATTTCCATTATTATGACTATGCTAATATTCTATGTTAACGTTATGGCTAGGTTAAAAAAATAAATAAATACTCTAGTGGACTCAAGTCGTGGGATAATTATAAATCTAGTATAATTACACCTGAGTCACTCAAAGGAAAATGTCGAGTTCAAGTAAATTCTCTTTCCTTATACTCCATCAATAGCTCAAAACATGAGTCTACTACATATTTGGAGTATTTACTGCTCATACAGTATTTAAAAAATTTTTTCCCTAGAGTTTCTGATTGCTTTTGTTTTCTCTTGAGAGAAATGTTTACCATATCCCCAATATCTTCCAGATTCTTACTCCTTCTTGGAATCTAGTGCATTTTTTTCCTTGACGTATGATAACTTCTATTCCAATTTGGATTGATTTCTTAATATTTGGACCATGACTTTCTTGTACAACTTTTATTTTTCCAGAATTTTCTAATTGCCCTATTTTCCAATGCTTTCATCTTATACTCAAGTTTTTCAAATTTCCAGTCATTTGAGCCATTCCACGGAGTACTTTTTCTATGTCCTTTCCCAAAGCCTTCCATCCTTCTACTTTAGTTTGGATTGGTTGCTCTCTACGCCTACGCCTAATGAACACCTATTATTCTGGGACTTTACTATTTGACAAGGTTGAGTTGATTACTTTTTGTGACCTTGATTCTTTCTCACTTGAATCACTCATAGTGAGCTATGTTCTTGAGTAATATCCTAAGAACAGGTGAGTGGGAAGATAAACTGTTTGGAATTTCATGGTTTCTAAATATTTTATTCTGCCTTACACTTTATTAATAGGTTAGTTGCATCTAGAATTTTAGGTTTAAAATCATTTTCCTCCAGGAATTTTACAACATTGCACTATATCTTCTAGTATCCAATTTTGCTGTTGAAAAGACTGTCATCTTGGTTTTGATTTCTCTGTAGGAGGCCTCTTTTATGGACAATTTTAAGATATTCTTCTTATTCTTGTGTTTTGAAATTTTTATTCTTGGTTACCTGAAATTCAACAATGTTATGTATATATAATTATTTGTTGTTTCTACCCATTGAGATTTATATCTGAAGATGTGTATCTTTTCTTTTTGATTCTCTATTTTGGGATATTTTATAAACATTAACTTCCAACTATTCTGTATTTTGTGAAAAAAATTTGAAATGGTACTTTAAATTTCCAAATGTTCCCTTTTATTCTTTGATTGTTCTCTTTTAAATGATCCTGTTCAAATTTTGTATAGGTAGTGTTTTTTAAAGTATAAAGCAAATTACAATGATTTTTTTAAAATTCTCTTCTAGTCTTTAAAATACTTGTTTACATAGGATTAATCTTTTCTATTAATCTTTGTCTTTCTCCGTAATGCTTAAAGGATTTCTTCACATTTGGTGACTCTTACTGTCCATACATATCTCCACATTCTAGAATGAGGAAAAAAAAAATTGACAGGGAACTTTTTGCCTATGGGTGAATCTTGTTGACCTTCAGGCCTTGCCTCGGTGTACAGAAAGGTAATTATTCATCAATGTCAGATGACGAGGTTTTGGTTTTGGTTTTTTTAAACAGGTGTTCCCACTTTTTCCCAAGGCAATTTGTTCAATTATCTTAAGGGAAGAACTTTCTGATTTTTTTTTTAATCTAAGGATGAGAGCTGGGCCTTAGGCTGATTGACAAGCAGAGGTAGGAGAAGAGGTGCTATATATACACACACTTCCTGTTAATACCCATTCTCAGCCAGCCCCACTTCCCATTCCCATCCCTGATCCCCCTGCAATGTCTGAGTCTGAGCCTTACTGAGATTCTCCTGGCCAACCATGGCGCTGACGGCATCCTCCTCTGCCCACGTTCGAAGCTGCAGCTTCCTGCAGTCTGCTTCATCAGCCGAACATGCATTGGCCTTTCATCATGAGAATTTGTGGGTGTCTCTAGTCCACTTGTGCCACCTTCCATAATTTTTTTATTCCTTTATAATCATTTTAATGTAGTACTGAAAAGAAGAAATCTTGGTTCACCAAGATTTGTACAGAAATCAGTTTTACATTAAAAAAAAAGATCCTGGGGCAGAATAAGGAGTATATATTTTCAGTAGGTAAAACGTGTAAAATTTAATCATTTCAATATAAAACCAATACATTTGTCTTTAAGACTTCTTGTGGTGTCCTTGCCTCTGTACTAAATAGCCTGAATTTTTTTTTTTTTTTTTTTTTTTTTTTTAAGTAGGCTCCACACCCAGTGTGGAGCCCAACACCGGGCTTGAACTCACAATTCCAAGATCAACACCTGAGCTGAGATCAAGAGTCAGACGCTTAACTGACTGAGCCACTCAGTTGCCCTCTAAATAGCCTGATTCTTAAATTCTTAAGTATATTTTATAGTTTTAAAAATATCTTCTCTTCCTATCAGGATGAAGTTATTCATTCTTGCTAACTCAGTTTTCCTATCAGTAATTTTCTCTGTTATTTCTCATGTCCTGTGTTCTGAGAAAGCCACAGATGACCAAGCTTAACCCATTCAAGCATTTTGAATAAGTGTAAATAGATTCTGTGGGAGGAATTGAGTTCTTCTTCCAGGACTCTGGTGCTCAAGCTGTGGTGCCTAGACCTTGAGACACATGGTTTGGTAGTTCAGAGGCCTCTGCACTTTACTTCCCTGTTCTCAGGTAGGTCAGGTAGGTGAAGTAGCAAGATGAAGAGCTGTTGGAGTGCCCATTTTTCCCCCCTAACATACTAAATACAACTTGATCCTAATTTCTGGACTCAGTTATTGTTATACATGACAATATTTAGAATTCTCTGTGGGTACATTGAAAAATTAATCAAATTCTCCCATATTATCTGTTCAGAGTATGGCTTCTGCTACTTCTTCCAGCTCAGTGATAAAGTCCAAACCCCATTTTCGCCACCACTACCACTATCAGAGCTATTGCCTTGATATTAAATTTCCAGATTGAAAGATTGTTATACTGTCTCTGTCTCATTATCTTTTTTTAAAATGTACTTTTTAACTGCTACCAATGGTTCTTGCTCATCCCTTCCATTTGCTCCCCACCACCCGCAACCAACCACCACTCTCTGATTATAATTTGGGGCTGAACTGAAGTTTCCGAGAGAATTGTAAATATTGCATGGAAGCCTGAATAGGCCCAGCAGGAAGAAGTATGTGGGATGTGTCTTGTATCTTCTGAGGAGTACCATTCCAAGATTTTGTTCATTCGAATAATTATTTTTTAAAAAGTGCTTATGCTTAGAAGTTAAAAGATTTATTTTGGAGAGAGAAAGAGAGAGAGCACGTGAGCAGGGGGAGAGGGAGAGAGAATCTGAAGCAGACTCCGCACTGAGCACGGAGCCCAGCACAGCACTCAATCCCAGGACCCTAGATCATGACCTGAGCCAAAACCAAGAGTTGGACGCTTCACCGACCATGCCACCCAGGCGCCCCTTAGCAGTTTTTTTTGCTTTGTTTTTTGCTTTGAGAATTGACTATCTACATTATCCTGGATTCAAGAAAATGGCATTTTATATTTCACTATTTATAAAAGAAATTATAATAACACTTTTTCAATGAAACCATTCCATTGCTTTTTAAAAAAATGTATTTAAATTCTAGTTAACATGCAGTGTAGTATTAGTTTCAGCAGAATTCAGTGATTTATCACTTACATACAACACTCAGCACTCATCACAAGTGCCCTCCTTAATGCCCATCCCCCAACTAGCCCATCCTCCACCCACCTCCCTCCATCAACCCTGTTTGTTGTCATTAAGAGTCTCTTATGGTTTGTTTCCCTCTTTTTTCCTTCTCCCATATGTTTCATCTGTTTTCTTAAATTCCACATGTGAGTGAGATCATATGGTATTTGTCTTTCTCTATTTCGCTTAGCACAATATACTCTAGCTCCATTCATGTCATTGCAAATGGCAAGATTTATTCTTTTTGATGGCTGGGTAATATTTCATTATATATATATATATACATATATATACATACCATATCTTTATTCATCTTTTTTTTAAGTTAAATTTTAGTTAACACAGAGTACAATATTGGTTTCTAGAGTGGAGATCAGTGGTTTGTCACTTACACACAACACCCAGTGCTCATCACAAGTGCCCTCCTTAATACCCCTCCCCCATCTAGCCCATCCCCCACCCACCTCCCTCCATCAACTCTCAGTTTGTTCTCCATCTGAAGAGTCTCTTATGGTTTGTTTCCCTCTCTCCTTTTTTTTCTTTTCCCCCTTCCCGTGTGTTCATCTGTTTTCTTTCTTAAATTCCACATATGAGTGAAATCATATGGTATTTGTCTTCCTCTGGCTGACTTCTTTCACTTAACATAATACTCTCTAGCTCCATCGTCATTGCAAATGGCAAGATTTCATTTTTTGGATGTCTGAGTAATACTCCATTATAGAGATATACTGCATCTGCTTTATCCATTCATTAGTTGATCATTCACTCCATTGTTCCATTGCTCTTAGTTGGACTTTTTTTTTTTTTTTTGCTATGAACCCTTGCATGATTCTACTTCATTAATACTTGAATAGATGATTCTTACAATCTCTTATTTTATATAATTTGGACACTTACTTTATCCTCCTACCTTGAGTTTTAAAAAGCCATCTAATGTCCGGGACTCTCACTTACTCAAATCTTTGTACTCCCTGTAACACCCAAAGAGTAAAAGAACAGGCACTTAATAATTATTTGAAGAGTTGAACAGAAGCACTTGACACTCATAAATGCATAAAGTTACTTTATTTTAAGTATACATTTAATTTTGAAAAATATAAATGCTAAAATATCTCATCTTCTTCATCTCTTAATTCCATAAAAGTCACAATAGAAAGCTTCATAAAACTGTAAAATACTATGTTATAGGAATTTTAGGTTTTATATTGGAAAAAATCATTAGTAATATATTGAAATGTTTTCTGTTCTTTATCATTTTGTTCCACCATGTTGATCTACTTCATTTAAAATAAAAAGATGCATCATTTCTCCAAAGTTAATAAAGACTTAAGAGAATAAAAATAAGAATATCTGAAAGTGCGTATTGATTCTGAAAAGTAAGGTGTACAGATATGTACCAGCCATGAAAATGGCTAAAAAGAGGCAACTATTCACTCTTTTCACATTGTAGGACTGGGACAAAGTTAACTTCTGGCTCTAAAAGTTTCACTGGATGACTTTAGCCCTGAGTTGCAATTATCTGCTTGGGAAACAGAATTCAGGATTTTTGTTATGTACCCATGGAGCACAGAGAAATGAGCTAAGAAATAGGCCATATCCAAATTGGTCAAAACACAACTTGACTGGTTAGCATATATCATACAACTTTTTTTATTTCAGGCTGCAATGAAGCTCAGTGAAATCATCATCTGAAAACTCCCAAGGCCCTTCGGACAGTCAAGGGCTGTAAAATATCATTTGTATTCAGCCACTTGGTGCCACTGGGCTTTATGCTCATGCTGTGAAGAGTGGATGTGAAATATCATGGAATAAATAAGAAAATCTCAAGTTCCTGCACCAAAATCATTAAGTGGTATGAAAAGAATTGAAGAAAGCTTTGTCCCATCCCTGAACAATGTCAACCTCTGTAATACAACTCAAATGGTTTCGTTTTATTTTTAAAGGATAGTCAGCAGTCAATACATTTCAAGTACTTTAACACAGTTAAAAAACAAAAAACAAAAAACAAAAAACTCGGAAGACAATCGTTCTCTGTATTAAACAGCAATGTATAGCTGATAAAAGATTTACTCTGTGTGTGTTGGTGCATGTGCATAACATATACACGAACTGAATTACTGAGAGCAGATAATCACTTCTCCCACCACCCCTCATTTTTTGAGGTGGGGGCTGATCAGAGAGGGTTTTGTTTTTTGTTTTTGTACATCTTGAAGCCTCCATCGCCCACCCCCACTCCACCGCTTGACTGGAAGAAGAGGCAGGAACACCACTGCCTATGGCACAGAAAATAGTTCGGATTCCAAGTCACTGTCTCACACAGTAGAAAAGAGTGATCTTTATCAAGGAAAACAGCGTCTCCAAGAGATTTTCCTTTCAAATGCAAAACCAGAGGCCTTTATGCTCCTTTGATAAGGCCAACTCTTGGCCCCGTGATCTCTTCAACAGTCAGTTTGTACAATCACAGGACTTCTGCTTGGTATCTTGGGAGTTGCCCTTAGTCTTATACTCCTAACAACTTCAATATTTCATGTCTCTGTATTCGCACCAGGGAAAGATACTTGGTAAAAAAGAAAAAAAAAAATTCCCCATTGTATTGTATTCTGTGTGTCCAGTTTACATAGAAACTTCTCAGAAAATGAGTAAATTCAGTTAAAACACAGATGATTCGGTGGCTCTGTATGGACTGCGGGTTTTGTTTGCTTGTTTGGTAACTACTCCTGTTCCTCTGAAAGTAATGATTCTTTAAAAGCTTCCCTGGGTTCTGAAATATTGAAAGGGTTTGATATGAACTGTTACTTTTAGCAAACGGAAGGTACTGTTCTGCATTCATTTCATGAATTTCAACCTTTGGTCACAGAATATGGATCATAAGTGGAGGTGCAGATAGTCTTCAGATCTACTCAAAGGCTGAAATATTGAGTTAAGTTGCTTCAGGAGTTCTTTGAAAGAGATGGAGAGAGGCACAAATCCTCAAATACTTGATTCATGATCAGAAAAATAAAGTGTTACATCCAGGGCCTTCATAAAAGTGAACAAAAAGTGTCTTTAATTTAATAAGATCATACGTTAGGCTAAACTTATTATGTCTGACTCTTAGACATTTTATTGATGCTTCCCTTGGTAAAGAAAAAGCTTCTTATAGTTTCATATTAGAGTAATGAAAAAACTAGATAGTATAATCATTTTAAGGAGAGCTCTAAATACAAATGTGATGCCAGAACTTGGCATGTAAGCTTTTAACAAATACTATGTAATTTGCTGCTTCTTTTAATGAAAAAATTGCAGGTCATTTATGTCTAACTTGTATAAAGTTTAAACTTTTAAGATTATCAGATACTATAAAAGTAACAACTAATTCAGGGTAATAAAGTTTTTATAATCAAAATTTTAAGAGGACAGAATTATAATTTAATTAACGTAAGAATGAGTGGGAGTCACTAAGTGCATATTATGAAACCAAAATACATGGTTTCATCCTGCTTCTGGTACTCTTCCTAGTTAGATATATTTAGTTTAGATAGATCACAAATATGGTTCTATGAATCCAAAATTATGAATTCAATATTTAAAATGTTATTTTTAATGCAGATTCACAATACATAATGCAGTCTATTTAAAACATTACATTTAAATTACATGCTAAATTTGGTTAATAAAGGCCTAATTTTCTTTTTTCTAAATTTCAATATGGTACCTTGAAATACATGTACACACACACACACACATATATATATATATATTCTAGATGTCCCAATCATAAGGAATAATTGCCTTTCCATCCTAAAAACATGTGTGAGCATTGCTAAAATGTACGTGTGGATGTGTGTGTGTATATATGTACACACCTCTGCAGATCTATCTGCATTCCCATAAACACTGTATAGATAAGTAAATTGTCTATTAATATTCCTATGGACTTTGTATTGTAAATACGAGCTCTTGGATCCATGATGGTATCCGGCAATAAAATACATTTACCTTCATTTGTATAATAGTCAGTCTCTTAGACCTCTGATGGATTTTTCCTATGTGGTTTGGGTTTTATGAAAACTGACACAAGAGGCTGGATAACTTTGCCCATCGCCTACCTTCACTCTGTCTCTTTCCAACTTTGCACATATGTGCACCAGCCACACACAGAGTATGTACACAAACAAATATTTCAAAATGAAAACAATGTGTAACAATACTGTATAGGACATCGACATGGCAATACAATCAGCATCTATGCCTGGATATTACTATTATCAAGACATCAGTTATTCCCATTACACAGGAGCTTCTCCCTTCTCCCTCAATCTCTTCATAGCACAGTAAGTTTCTTTTAAAGAAAGGGAAAAATGGATGCTTAGAAACATGGTGTTTTTAATCTGATCCAGCCCTCTGGCTTACCTTAGAGGTTGTGTATTTGTGTGTGTGTATGTGTGTGTAAAAATCACATTATATACAATACAATTTTTACAGAAAGCCTGGCAGCTACAAATAAGAGGTAGAACTACTCAAAACTATGTTTCCTGCTGCAGG
Source organism: Zalophus californianus (assembly GCF_009762305.2). Taxonomy (NCBI): domain Eukaryota; kingdom Metazoa; phylum Chordata; class Mammalia; order Carnivora; family Otariidae; genus Zalophus; species Zalophus californianus. The sequence continues at coordinate 56,986,166 of NC_045596.1, read as the reverse complement.
AAAAAATTCATTTTCTTTACAGTAATTAAAAAAAAGTTTAAAAAATTGACAAAAAATGAGTTGCAGGTTAGGCCCCATAATTTAAACAACAAAATCTACGAAGAAAATATTCTTCAATGTACTCAACAGATAAGTTCATTAAAGGGTTAAAAAAAGTTGCATAGGAAAAAGGGATATTCTAGCACTTGCTACAATGATGGCAATAGTTTCTCTACAGGGAGTAAAGTACCTTGAGTTTTTCTTCTTCTGATAACTCTAAGATGAGGGCTTACAAGCAAGAGCAAATTAGCATAGCAGCACTTTTTCCAGTCCTGGAGAGCTCTATAAGCAAGGGGGGGCTCTGCCTGGGGGCCCCGGGTTCTTCTGCCCCACGGACACACAAGCTGTAAGCGCAGCTCCAAAGCTAAAGTTGTAAGTTCCTTCAATGTTTTAATCAAAGGTGTTACAAAAGCCTTAATACTTTTGCCCTCTGCTCAGTAAAGGGAAAGCACAGGGTCTGTGCGTGTCTTGAGTGACAAAGGAATTTGGATGTCAGAGGACACATCTGAAAAAAAAAAAAAGAAGAGGGGATTCTTCAGATGTTTTTAAGGAACGGTGCACTACTGTCTTGATTCTACCTATGCAAGAGAGAAGCAGAGTGAGTGCTAGATTATTTGGCCAAGGACCAAAAACCAAAACAAAACAAGAATTAAAAAATAAACAACTAGACAAAACCCAAGAACATTAACAACAAAAACTGTCCATTTGAAGAAAGACAAACAGGTTACAATGTAGTTTCTGTTCCCTTGCTCCTCCAGAAATAATCATTGTCTTCAGGCTCAAGTTCTATCCTAATGTGAGGCACAACTTTTACTGGAGTTCTAGGAGGACTAGAGAAAAAAGAAGAAAAAAGAAATAGTAAGTAAATCGGATTCCCTTTATCATCTGTCAAATGTATGTGCATTGTGCAGAAGCTGAACATGTTCTCTGTTCTCTTTACTTACCTACTCTCTCCTTATTAAAAACATTTTTTTTATTGTTTTAAAGATTTTATTTTATTTTGACAGAGAGAGACACAGCGAGAGAGGGAAGACAAGCAGGGGGAATGGGCGGGAGAAGCAGACTTGCCGCAGAGCAGGGAGCCTGACGCGGGGCTCGATCCCAGGACCCTGACATCATGACCTGAGCCGAAGGCAGGCGCTTAGCCGACTGAGCCACCCAGGTACCCCCAAAACAAACATTTTTTTAAATGGGATGAAGGTACAAAAGAGTCAAGAGATTCAAGTAGAAAATTTCATAAACCTTCACACTTAGATTAAAAACAAAAATCACAAAAATCAAGAAAGAGGACTGACAGGTGGGTGATACTGTTAGAAATCAAAGGACAAATAGACCTACATGAAGAAAATGTCCCAAGATTTTGCTTTTTGGAAAATCGAGGAAGATCTGAAATGTCTAGAGCCGTGTTAAGATTAGGGAAGGAAACTACTGGTGAGCTGCCAGAAAACAGCGGTTATCCCTTAAATCAGAGATGATATGGAAATGATAAAAGCAAACATTGATCCTGGGCTTTACCTTAACGATACTGAATGTGTCCATTACTTCTAAGTATAGCAGGTCTCTTAGAATACTTTCTACATAAAACCTGGGGTGAGGTTTGGGGATTGGGCAATTGATTCAAGATAGTTTGTAGACAGGAAGGAAAACAAGGCGTTCTGCCAATAATCCGCCATGGACTACATTTCTGTGGGGTAATCATCCCACAGAACAACATAAAACATGGAGTTGTCCTTTACCTTGGCATACCGAGTGACTGAAGGAAAGGAATTTTATCAGCATGATGTGTGGCGTTCAAGGAATGTTGGTGATCTTTCTCCTGGAAAAGAAAAATTTCTTTAAATCATGAACAGTACCCTTCGGTAACGTATAAAATTAGAGTAAAAATAAAAATCTTTGTAAAAATTGATGCATTATAATTGGAAAGAGAGTGGCAAATTTAGACAATTTCTTTTTTCTTTTTTTTTAAGATTTTATTTATTTATTTGAGAGAGAAAGAGAGAGTGAGAGAGGGAGAGTATGCGCAAGCAGAGGAAGGAGCAGAGGGAGAAAGACAAGCAGACACCACGCTGAGTGAGGAGCTGGGCTTGATCTCATGACCCTGAAATCATGACCTGAACCAAAATCAAGTCAGATGCTCAACGAACTGAGCCACCCAGGTACCCCTAGACAATTTCAAGAGACATAGTATTGAGCTAAGAAACTAAGTTAGGTGACCAAGATAAAAATCTGTTAGTTTCATTTCCCCTAGGTATTCTGGGATGGACCACTGTTGTTTTCTTCCATGAAGGGGTAGGAGGCCAATCAATTTTAGAGCATCTACTTAATGTCTTAAGCCTTGCCCTTGGATTTCCTTTCATCTTCAGCATCCACAGTTTTGTCCTGCTGTTATTCATGTGGGAGAAAAAGATTGTGAGGAACTTAATTATCAGGCACCTCTACTATTAATTTTGTTCTTTCATGGCTTATAAAAGATTAATATGACATTAGAAAAGATTTCAGTTAGAATGACCGAAGATATTTTGCTTAAGTAAATTTCTAATATCATATCAATTTTCCATGTATCCCTCTAATGGGTTTTTGAGAGAATGAGTAACAACTAGCACTAAATAATTGATTTGACATAAACTATTTCCATGAATTCTAGCTGGTGGTGCTTTATTTTTTATTTTTGAAGCAGCCTTTAAACTGTACCTAGAAAGGCTGTAACAGGTCATGATGCCAACAGAAGACATATGTGCTGTGTCCCTTTCACAGTTTCATTTTGCTATTAATGCTCTGGCATTAATAAAATGAAAACTGAAGCCAGGATATGGTTTGAGGAGCTTGAATTCAGAAAAGGAATATTAACCAAATCCTGCCGATAGGACTGAAAAGAAATTAGCCTCAGTTACAAGTTATAGGTTACGGACTGGACACCAAAGCGAGACTGTTCTCTAAACCCAGTGTGGCAGCCAGCCTCCAAGGTGACCCCTGCTGTGCCCTGAGCCTCCCGGTATTCATGTCCTCGTGTAATTCCTCCCCATTTTGTACCAGGGTTGGTCTGTGTGGGACCAACAGAACATGGCAAAAGTGATGGCACGTCACTTCTGAGATTCAGTGATAAAAGACTGCAGTTTCTGTCTTGGTTTCTCTCTCCATTCTCACTGGCACTGGGGGCAGGCAACTATATGATGGGCAGCCCCACGGAGGTGCCCAGGGGCCGGGGAACTGAAACTTCCTGCCAACTGCCTTCCACGTGAACTTAGAAGCAGATCCCAGTTCCTGTTGTCTTCAAGTTTGGCCCCAGCCAAAAGCTTGTCTACAATCTCACGAGAGACCCAGAGACAGAACCACCTAAATCCTCTGTTCCTACATTCCTGAATGTCGGGAATGTTATAAGGAAGTACTTGTTTGTTGTTTTAAGTTGCTAAATTCTGTGGTAATTTGTTCCATAGCAACAGAAAACTAATATACCCATTTTTCATAAATAGTCATTCATTCCAAACTTCTCTTGGTAACCTCTTACTGAAGTCAAAGTGGCATTGTCAAATGGAAATAAAAGTGTCTCAACTGTCTTTTTCCCCCTTAATAGGTCAGTAGACTTTGAAGTGCATCTGGATCTAAAAGAAGATATTTTCTTCAAATGACACCCCAAAGTGAAAGTAGTTTGGAAGCAATTGCTACTTGCTATTGGAAAAGCTTGAGATATTCACTAATGTTACTAGAGCGGTTGTCCCCTTTTTCAAGTGGCCTGTTACCCCAATTACAGAAGAAAAGATGATGTGTCAGAAATCATTACACCTTAGCCACCAACCTATTACCCCAAAAGACCAGTCCAGTTAAAAAGGTGTTTTTGAAATAGCAGAAAAGGAATAAGGAAATTAGGAAGAAACGGCATATATCTTATAAGTAATACCTAAAAAATTGTATTAATATTTTATGATCACTAATTTAATTGAAAATAACAATTATTCCAAATGCTCAGTATGAACAATTGATTCACTGATGATTTAGATGCAATTTCTCTCTGAGCTCATTTGGTCCTTGGCTAAAGCCTAAGGAAGACAAACAGTAACAGACAGTGATGTAGTACTACAGGCTGCAATTCTAAATACCAGCGGAAAAAAAATGAAAAATCAATTAAAAATACAGCTATGAGTTTAGCAATTGAAAGAAACTGGTGATGATGTGTGGATCAGAGAAAAGACTACCAAACAAAAACTTAATAGGTTATGGATAAAAGGAAAGAGAATGAAGCTCAAGGAATGTAAAACTGAAGTTTTATAGTAAGTAAGTGTGAATCTTCACATAGAAAAACAGAAAATAGAGGGAAAGTTAATGTAAATGATAATTCTAAAGTTTCTTCTCTGCAAGTGCAAATCATATTTGAGCAGACACGCAAGAGGTTAGTTCTACTCACTGTCGGAAGGTTTGCTATCACTTAGGAAAGGTTGCTGTTCCATGATGTCCATTGGAATTTTAATACTTGGAACTTTTTCTGAGTATGGGCAATCAGACTGTGAAAGAAATTTACAACAATTTTTAGAAAGTTTTTACTATACAGCCCTCCCTCTCTCCCAGTATTGATCAAGCCTATCATATTAGCACTTACATTGTCTAAGGAGAAAAGACTTTGACATAATCATTTTTACTTGCTAACTTTTCAAATTCTACACAATTTTTCTCATGTTTGTTTTCCTCTCTTCTGAGTTAATGGGATAAAGTCAATTAAAACTAGAACCACACCAAAGAGAGATCACTGTAAATTAAAACAACTGTAAAGCTTTCCATAAGCTAGATTCCCAATCCACAAATACTTATGGCTTTGTTGTAGGGTAAAGTAAATAATCTCAACGTGAAAGATTAAATTTAGTAAACTCCCTCAACTAGAACATGGTCTTAAAATTCTTGTTTCATTTATGCTTTCTGATTCCATGTCCAAGACTTCCCTTCCAAGACAGGTAGAAGACTAACATTCACTATCAAGGAGCCCTCGATGTATAGTTGAAAATAACCCCCCCCCCAATACTCCATCAAAACTACTTTAGAGTTAAAGGTTCATTTAAATTTGTTTATACCAAAAATATCTGAAAGCTTAGCAAAACATGAGAAAATAAACAAAAGGAAGGTACCTATGATTGTCAGGTAAGCAGAGAATCATAACCAAAATAAAATGATAAAATCAGGAAGCTATTCACGGGGCTGTTTGAAAAAACAGTCACCAAAGCCAAAACTATAACATATTTTCACAGGATTAACCCCTCCCTTTTTTAAGGAATTCATTATATTGAATACAAGTCTATGTTTGGACCGAAAAGATCAAATCCATTCCTTAACTGAAAGTACCAAAGAGATGCCCTTTAGCAGAAAGATGGGGGGGGAGGGGGGAAGAACCAGAGGTCAAAGAAAATAAAGAAAAAATAAACCTTAACATACAGACTACTATATACATTGAAAATTCTTTTAAGGTGAATCTGAAGAGGGTAATAGGCCACAGTATGATTTTAAAAGACTAAGATACTGCACTTAAATTGACCAAAAAAAAAAAGATGCCACAGGCACGGACCTTTATGAGAATGTCAAGAAGGACAAGTTTTAATCACAGTATTTCACACGTTTCTCCAAATAATAGCATTTATAGATGAACAGGTGGGAAGCTGATCCTTAACCATAGCCTACCAGCCAGATCCAAAAATGATTGAGTGGTTCAAAATACTGCCAAGCCATAATTTTCAATACATCTGTGCATAAAAGTTTTGTAGCTGCCATGCCCCTGTGTAGCTCTCTTTATCAATGGACCCCAGCACCCCTGATTACCAGGTGAATGCTAGGAGAGCCCCTAAATAATGAGCTCAACACAGAGAACTTATTACACATATGTATTCTAAATTGCCTGGTTGAGTTCACTAAGACAAATACACAAGCTTGTTTTTTGGCGAGGGCTGGGGGAAGAAGAGAAAGAGGAAAAGAAAAGAAACAAGTATCACACATTATCTTCAAGAAAACTGTTGGAAATACAGAGCTGGAAACGGTAAATACCATTAATAAAATAATAGAGTTGTTTAAATAAAATATGATTTATTGAAAATTGAAATAAAGAATTTGAAGGACTTCTCAGAAGCTCATCTGATCCAACTTTTGACACCAGAGAACACAAACTTAAAACATCTCAAAAGTTGGTATTTTATTATTTTTTTCTTAAAAACTATTAGAGATGAGGATTCTATAATATCAGTTCATATATTAGTAATATGTGATAAATTTTAAGTTTGGTGTCCATGTACATCAACTGGCATACTTGTTTTGAAAATTCAAGATGAAATATTACTTCAATTATGTATTTCAGGCATTCCTTTTTTCTTTTTTGTCTTGAGTGGTCTAGAAATTAATTTCAAATTTTGATTTCTAATCAATGTGTAAACATATCATTCTTTTTAACACTGCACCCTAATCTGTACTGCAATTTAAACACAATTTCTTTTTCCGTCATCACTGGAAACAGAAAATCTATACACCTGTTCTCATTGAAGATGGATGATGACAGTCACAAAAGCTCCCTCGGACTCTTTTCTCTTTAGCTAAATGTGCTTCATATATTTAGCCTCTTTTTATTGGATCAATTTATCTGAAATCCAATTTTGTCTGTTGCCTTCCTTCACTGCACTATTTCTAAATTCTCCACAAAGAATACAATCAGACAGCCTGACCAGCTGGAAATAACCAGACAGGCCTGGACTAGAGTTTTGGCTTTGCCACTATTGGCTGTGTACACTTAGAAAAATGACTTTACATTTTTCAGGCTACATTTTCTCCTGTAAAATAGGAACAAAAACATATACTGTAAAGAGCTGTTATGGCAAGTAAGGACGTGTATGCATGATCACTCAAGATGACATAGTACAGAGGAGACACCAAAACTTAACAATATCCCCACTTTAGAGCTGTATACCAGGGATGCAATTAGAATGTGGATACTGTGCTGTGTAAAATCCACAACAAATCTTCACACAGAAAATGTCATTTTGGTAGTCCTTTCAAAAGGCTACTGGGATAAATTGTGCGTGTGTGCGTGTGCATGTGCGTGCGTGCGTGCGTGTGTGTGAAATAATCCCAGCTGTTCTCCTAGTACTGATTACAGACCCCTACTGGAGCACCTGTGAAATGGTCTCCTAAAGAAAAACAAAAATGGGCAACAATTTTATTTCTCAACTTAATCACTCAATTGCAGGAGGATCATCTGGACTACAAAACTGCCTACTACAATTATGTATAAAGACCCTAAGCTCCAATTCCCTTTCCTTTTCATTGAAGGGTTACAGAGAGATCATCTTAAATCATGTCAAAGTTCAATGTGAGGATAAGTACAATAGAAGAGAACTGTGGTTGAGAGCCTACTCAAGTGGATACATAGATCACCGGAGGTGAGGTCACAGGTATTAGTCCACATCAGTCTTGAAATTACATATAACTGAGTTATTAGCTCATATTTAAATCCTGGATCATCAATAGCGAAACAAATACATTTTATAGCATTATGAAGCAAGTTTCCTTTTTATCTATGAGATGGGAGACTGGAGTTCTTTAGATGTGGTGGGCTTCTTTTGGAAGTCATTTTTATCGCTATTAGTATATTAATGGCTACAGAAAGACTTCAGAAAATATAAAAAACTAAGGAAAGAAAATAAAGGGCAAAGGAAAGTGAAGAATGACATGTAACCCAGCCAGGTGAACATTCTTGGAACTCAGCCATATCTCACATAAAGGATTATATGTATATAATATATATATTTCACATATATATATATATTTCACATATATATTTTTTTCACATTTATCTCTTTAGCTTTACTTTGGAATTTTGGAAAGTTCCTTACATCATCATTGTCACTGTCCAGACTTCCTTTCTTCTTTTTCTTTTTCTTCTCATCTTCCTTCTTTTTCTTGTCCTTTTCTGGAATGACATCATCGAGGAAGCTGAGGTCATGTTGGGAGAAGAGGTAGTCCATGCCTTTTCTGACAGCTACAAGTGCCAAGATCTAAAAGGATAAATATAGAAAGTATAAAAGAAACCATGTCAGATGAAGTCATGGTGAGCATTGATACTACTCTATCAAAGGCAGTAGAAACCTAGCTTGCATAAGGCTAGAATATGATAGAACTCATCTTGCTTATATGGATTTATATTACCTGGACCACAGACATTTTCTTTATGGGGAAAGTTGCGTCATAAAAGTCTTCAGTAAAACTTACTTTCTTCACTGAAATGTATGATCATGTTCACTTAGAATGTCAACACAAAAGGATTATTTTTTTTTAAGATTTTATTTATTTATTTGACAGACAGAGAGGGACAGTGAGAGAGGGAACACAAGCAGGGGGAGTGGGAGAGGGAGAAGCAGGTCTCTGGCTGAGCAGGGAGCCCGATGCGGGGCTCGATCCCAGGGCCCTGGGATCATGACCTGAGCTGAAGGCAGACGCTTAACGACTGAGCCACCCAGGCACCCACGAAAGGATTAGTTTTTAAACCATTTTCTTCCATGTCAGATTTTCAATAAAATGACTGAAAGTTTAAAGGGAAGAAACAGCCTGCATTTGATTTCTAATTATTCAAAATTAAAACATTACACAAGTTTTTGAAAATCAAGAAAATCTGTACAATGTACAGTATACTACAACATCTTCAAAGTACTAATAGTGAAGCAGTCCTTGAGTATGCTCAGATCATTTAATCTATGGGGCAACTTTAATCACTACTATGACCAGAAAACTTACAGTGTGTCAGAGGCTGTGCTAAACTCTTAGGCAGGATTTTCTCATTTATTCCCACCACAAACTCAAAAAGTCAATATTATGATCTCCATCTTACAACTGAGGAAACTGAGGCCTAGAGACATAAGTAAGTCATCCAAGATCACAAAGCCAGGTAAGGAAAAAATACAAGGGCCCCAGCTGTCTGCCTCTAAAATCAGTATTCTTAAAATATATATCTTTGATGCTATGAGTTGCCCTTGAACAGTAACTTCTAAAGGTACATTAAAGATGCCTTTGCTCAAGAGTAAAATTAGTAGGGTGCCTGGGTGGCTCAGTTGGTTAAGCGACTGCCTTCGGCTCAGGTCATGATCCTGGAGTCCCAGGATCAAGTCCCGCATCGGGCTCCCTGCTCAGCAGGGAGTCTGCTTCTCCCTCTGACCTTCCTCCCTCTCATGCTCTCTCTCTATCATTCTCTCTCAATAAATAAATAAATAAAATCTAAAAAAAAGAGTAAAATTAGTACACACTAGGATATATGAGAATCATGACTCTGTCTCAGATTAAACAGTTATGTTTATCCACATCATGCTCTCTATAGGTCCGTTTCTTCATCTCCTAGAGAAATTAACAACATCTGCCCTACTGATACACATTATTGTTTGGTGATCAAATAAAAGCTCTAGAAAGATAAAAAATAAAGTTATAAAGGGAATGCATTTTTTATTATTATTAAGCACAAGCAGTAAGTGATTTACTGGACTAGTTCAAATTTATCCAGGTGTAACTTTGTTTTTCCTGTCTTTAGCAAAACTAATAGGTAGACTATACCAACAGGCAAATGGGAGTCATTTCTCATACTCATTGTGTTTTCCAGTAAGCTAACAGAGTTTAAGAAAAAAAAGGGGGGGGCGGATATAAGGGACCATCATGAAAAAAATATGACTCTACAAGTATCACTAGTATTTTATGGCAAAAAAAATTACAAACAACAAATACACATGAGATAAAATAATAACTCTGGCTAAGAGTAAGAGGATTTTTATAAAAAAAAAATAAAATATGTCTGTGTATGAGAATTGTGTTTCCAAAGTTGTGGGAGAGACAGATCAGACCTGAGGCTAGCTTGGTGACTTGCTTCAAGTATACGCGTGTGCATTTTCTTGCAAGAAATGGAAAATTATAGTAAAGTATAAAATTTAATGATAAAGTCGAATGCAGGGCTACCATTTCCTTTTCTCCTTCTTTCACTTGTACTTCCAAGTGCAATGTTAAGTTATTTTACCTTGCTTCTCATCATATCATGGCAAGGACTGAGAGCCCAGACTTATCCTTAAACTTAGCAAGAACTTCAAAAACTGCACTTTTCACTCCATTTCTTCAAATTCACTTGTTTTCTTATTACCTGGACTGTAATGTGAAGTACTTTATTATTTAGATTGATTCTATTGTACAATATTTTAAAAATAACTCATGTGTACTGGTGTCTACTAGATGTCAGGCATTGTGCTCTATACTTAATATTTATCATTGTTGCTCAGAATGACAGTACTAAAGCCATGCCCATTTTACTAAGTTCATGGCAGCTCATGGAGGTTCCCCGACCAGAAGAAACCAGTGTTGGTATCTGAACTCAGCTGAGTTTGACACTAAAGTCCAGCATAGATGACCACAGACATAGGAACCTTAAATAACAATTGATCAAATCAAAATTATTTGGCCAAAGCTGGAAAAAATGAGAACCACACAGAAAAGACATGTGTGTCTTCTATATTATAATAACAAATGACACTGCTATGACTTCATGGGGAGGTTCAATTAAAGGAATCCTTACCATGACTGGAAAGATGATAGCAGCCACGGTTGACTTGAGGATCCAGAGCAGGGCTAGACACAGCACCTGCAGGAAGGTGAACAGGTGGACCCTGCGCAGGGGGACATGGCGCAGGTAGATAAAGTCTGGCTGGTGCTTCAGGGGCATCAGCAGCAGCTTCAGACGATCCATGAACTGGGGAGGAAAGGAGATGAGGGTACCATCATATTACTTCAAGAGCAGATACACAGAGTCATTTCCACAATGCCTAACCAACGACTAGTGATTTATATATTCTATAATTTAGGCAAGCAGTGTCCTTTTCAGAGGACCCTGGTCAGGGAATACAGAAATTTAGTCCAGCACAGTAAGACATGATAGGAATCTTCCAATATTGTTACTTTGCAGGAATGTTATGCAGATATAGGAGACAAAGTGGCCACCAAAGAATAAAGTCACAAAGCCAAATATAAATTCTAGATGCTCATCTCTTACTTTCTATTTTTACTATCTGAGTCTCCAGAGAGAGAATCTTGTGACTATTTTTGTAATGAAGGAAGACATCTAACTCATGTATCTTACTCTGCCTCAGTCACCTTACCTGAAAGAAGAAAAGATGCTACTATGCATCTTAGACATTTCGGGATGTTTCAAGGATATAAAGGAAGTTTCCAACTTGAAAATGGGAATGCACTGGTATTTTCATAAATTCCACATTATTTATCTATGGCATAACTTAACTAATAACATTCAGCAATTCATTACCATTCTTTTCAAAGAAAAGCCATAGGACTATGATAGTGAGTTTCAGAGTGTCAACAACTAGACATTGGAATCTAGGAGAGGCTATCACAATGTTGCACAGAAACAGGTACTACACGGGCCTCCGAGCACCTATGTGCCAGGTGCTGTGTCTCAAAGATTAACTGTTGAGTTGCCATGGATGATGGTGAGAAGGATGATATTTAGGTACCTCCGAGAGGATCTCTCAAGTGAAAGATACTCAGTAAATAGCTGCTGAATTCAATTATTAGGTAGTAAGACTCTGACATAATATTTCTACTTTCTTTCCGGAGGAAAGGGGGAAGTGTGCAAATAAACTAGACTATCACAGACAAGCTTCTTGGAAGCTATTTCCTATGTAACAAACTTACTTTCTCTGCCTACGCCTACTTTTGACTGGAGGGGACCTTGCTGTTTATAAAGACTGGGTTACAAAATTTCTTGCTAAATCAAATCTCCCAAAAGAGGGAGAATCAAGAGAAAAGTAAAGAGAAAAGGCAAGAGGGACAACAGCACTGCAGAATTTGAGAAATCCACGGGCTGTGCCTTTAGCAAAAGATTTTTTTTCCCCATCACTGTGAAATTGTTGATTTTTTGCCTTCTATTTAATTTAATAAACATGTACTGAGCTCCAACTATCAGTTAAGCACCTAGAACATATAAAAATCAAACTTCTGATCTAGACTGACCTATTAGGGGCAAAAAGAAAAAAAAAGAAGAAGAACTATTAGTTTGGGAGCCATATTAGTTCCATATTTTTCCATTTAGGGGAAAAAAGAATATTTACAAAGCCAGGTACTTGCCCAAAAGTTTCATAGGCACAAATAAACTCCCATTCACATTCAACTAGTCCAATCTACGAAGGACCATCTTGTATTTTGTGACAAATATCCCAATGGTGAAGAACTCTACCCAGAGGGGACCTAAAAAAGGGAAAAATAAAACAGGCTTTTCTGTTTTGGGGGGGTCAGGCCAACTGCCCAGCTCTATCTGACTCTAAAACCAAATTAATCTAAATTCAATAAATGAAAGCAAGGACTATTATGAAGGGGTTTAAATAAATTCTTATGATGTTCACAGAACATGCAGTCTTTTCCCATTAAAACATTAGTAAGTGCTAAATAAGGCTACAATTAACAAGGTGCCAGAAAGCAGCAGAAGTACTTCCAGTCTCCCGGTGCCAATTAAATTAAACCTCAATTGAAAGACAAAGTCCCTTACAGAGTTTTCTCCAGTGATTTTTTTTTTTTTTTAAAGGGGCCAGTTTTACCCAAATTGTGAATAGCTGAAGTTTTGGACAAAAGTAGCACTAAACCGCATTGACTTTATTCTTTTATTGATGCAAAACTTTTGCTCATTTATCTCAGCCATGTGAAAAGCGAATCAAATAATAGCCTATTCTTAGTATGGTTTAAAGGCAGATGGATAAATGGTATCTTGAGGAGCACACCGAAAGGGTTCAATTTCCTTCTTGAGATGAAGGAAGGAAGGAGGGAAGGAAAGAGAGAAGGAAGGAGGGAAGGGAGGAGGGAGGAAGACAGGTCACAGCTCTCTCACTTCCCCAGTTAAATGACCTTTAACAGCTTATTTCAAGAATGGGTACCTATGGTAACATTTGTTAGCACAAATTAATTCTGTTAATTAAGTCAGAAATAAGAAGCAGTTGTATGGCAGAGAAAGTCGGAAACAAATGCATTTTATCTATCATCTATCTACCTACCTACCTACCTACCTACCTACCTACCTATCTAACATATAGTGCAATATTCTTTTCGGTATACAATGTAATGATTCAACAATTCTATATACTACTCAGTGTTCATCATGATAAGTACACTCTTAATCCCCTTTCTCTATTTCACCCATCCCCCCACCTCCCTCCCCTCTGGCAACCACCAGTTTGTTTTCTGTACATACACACATTTTAAAAATTCAGCAGTTAATAAGTAGCACTTCTCATCAAAGATCTGTTACTGGACTACTCTTACTACTAGAAGAAAACACAACTATACTTAGATTGCTATGGAAAACTTACTTGCACACCATTAAGGGATGCTACCCCCATATACAGGAATACACCATAGAGTACAGGCATGGGAATAAACTAGAAAGAAAAAAAAAATGGAGAAAGATTAAAAAATAATAATAATAAAAACAGTAATGAAGAAGGATAGTTTAAATAAAGGCCAAATCTGAAACTAAAAGATAGGACATAATAATATAGTGACCTCTAATTAGTGTACTCGTCATTGACGAAACTTCTAAACTCTATACTAGAAATACGTGGAGGGAGACTTTCAACTTTCATTTGATGCCCGTTGGCATTTTTTTTTAAACAATCAGCATGCATGACCTCAAAAATAATTTTTTTAAATGGGAAAAAAAAATGTTTCCCTTTCCCCTTAAAACGAATGATTATGTAAACCAGATGTTTGCATGAAATGTGAGGTAGAAAGAGAGATAGACAGTGGTTGCTTCACTCCTGAGACCAAGTTCCTTTCCAACAGTCTGTTGATTTTTTCCTTAATAATTTTTGCCAAATGATCTATCAGTTTGGTGTGTAAATGCCTCTTTCAATTAAGCAAACATCAAACGGCTGTCCCCTTTCTTCCTCTCAGGAATATTAAGAGGACTAACTAATGAGAACACTGCTTGAAAGGAGCATTGAGCATACGGAAGCAATTAATTATACACATGTAGTAATACACATCTTTAAAGAGTGAATTAATACATTTTCAGGCATTAATTAGCAAGAGTCTTTTACAATAATACAAAGTGTTTTAACAATAGGAAGTTCCAATTTGATGTTCCTTAAGTTTTATCTATTCCTAGACCTTTGAAATGTCCTTAGTACTGTAGAAACTAAGCAACTCAAGGTTGATTCTGTTTCTAAGAAGTCTTCTATTTGAACAACAAAAGGTTCTCAAGCTTGGATTTTGAAAAGAAGTTCAAGTAATTTCGGTTTTCAAAAACCACAATCAATTAAGTTCAATCTTACTAAATCTACATAAAGGAGGCTTTGTAGCCAGGAAACAGTATGATTTCAGAGTAATTTTTAAAGAACTATGGCATGTATTAAATGGAACACAATTTCTATCAGTCTCCCCCTGGCATGACCTGAAACGGTTCTGCATCTGAGACCCTTTGGCCACTACTGTTGAGAATTAGTAAATTCAAAATACGTCACGACTATCTCCAATTGTTATCGGCTAGCTATAGGAATTGTTAAATTCATATGTAATACATATATTTATTTACATAAAACATCACACGCTCCTTCTAGAAAAAACTAGTAATTGTAACATAGCTAATTTGATCTTAAGTTCAGAAATAAATAAGTGACTTTGACTGCTGAAGGGGTCGGAGGGACAGTCTGAGTACTGGGGACTCCATGTGTGCTGTCATACCCCACAATCACCACAAAGAGGTGAGCACATCACATTCAAGCCACTTGAGGTCAAGCCACTTGAGTTCTGACACGTGCCTTTATTTCCTTTAGAATGTATATATTTCCTGTACAAACTGACCAAAAAAATAAATAAATAAATAACCAACAAAGAAACCACTTCACAGCTTTCACTCATTTTTTAAATTTTTAAAACATCTGTTACTGGCAAGGGCACTCCCACTTTTCTTTAATATATGATGATTCCTTTCATACATTCATTTCATTTCTAATTCCTTGGGAAGGAAAGAAAGGTGGAAGGGGAAAAGAGAAGTATAATTCTCTTATAGTTGGGCATGTAGTTAGAAATCCTGCAGTAGTTACTTTTTAATCTGAGTAAAGTGTTTTTTTCTGGCTTGAAAGAAAGTAATCACAAAGGTGATACTGAGCCTTACCTCCACCCCTCCCCTAAGTTTAGCTAAATATTTTCTCTAATGTAGTTCTAGGACCAGAGTGAAGGAAAGTTGTACCATGGTGCTGAGGTCTATTCTCTCTGAATTTATGTCAGATTTCACCAAATCTACCACAAAATAAAATCAGAAGGTACCCTTAACTCAGAATGGGGTATGGGTAGGAAAATAGCTTGAGAGATGATGATTTTTTAAAAAAAAAAATATTCTTTGGTGAAAAGGAAATAGCACATATAAGGAAGTCTATTGATTCAAATTTTGGGTCAACTTCACTGTGATACAAATGTCTTAAGAAATGCACCATTTTCTTTAAAATAGTGCAATGTTTCTCACTAAAAATCTTTCAGTTTGGAAACCTTGATGAAATGTGACAGAATTACTGGGTTAGAGGATGTTTTTTATTGGATTTGGTTCAATTACTGGGTTAGAGGATATTTTTTATTGGATTTGGTTCAGAGTCCTATCAAAAGTTCAATCCTTAAAAATTCATCACAATAGAATCATTCATCACAATAGAAATTTCCCAAAGGAAGAAAAAGAACAATGTTTTAAAAAGATGTGATCCCATTTTAAGTTAAACTAGTATAATATACATTGCATAGCAGATAGGCATTTTTATAAAACAAGACAGGAGAAACTAAAACACAAAAAACACAAGGTATACTAGGTTCATAGGCACTTGAGAATTGCCAAATTATAAAATTCTGCAAATAAAATTACATGATTAAACATAGCCAGGAAACCAAAAAGCCCAGTTATAAGTAAATATTACAATGCTTTTAATAAATATTAAAAATGAGAACGTTCAATGCTTGGCCCTACAACCAGACAGAAAAATTAAATTGAAGTCAATGAAGATTTTAGCATACTCAGATTATGTCAGCAAATTTTTCAAATTCTGGTGAATGTAGTTCTACTCTTTTTTTACTTAGCCCTCCCTTTGATTTTCTGATAGTGTTAGAATATTCCCATAAGAAAAAAAATGTGAAAGGGTAAATTTAATAAGAAAGGTATAGATGGTAGTTGTCCACAGTGCAGAATTCAGTGCAGGAGTGAGACCTCCTAGCAGAATAATAGTCATTGTGTGTGTGCATGTGAACGCGCGCACGCGCGCGCATGTGTGTGTGTGTGTAAAACAAAGAATGAGGTACTGATGAGCATGGAAGCATAGAAGCTAGACCTGAGTTCCAATTCTGGTTCTACCCATTGTAGAACTGAGAGAGAACTGTCAACTTCTATCCTCAGTATTCTCATCTGTACAGTGGTTATGATAAAGATAACATAATACATAAGATCTAGTTCAGGGACTGGCTCATAATAGATACTCAAGAAATGATAAATGTGGTACTGATGTCATTATTAGCATCAGGACCTTCACTGGCAAGTCGAGATGCCTGCGACCGCCAAGCCCAGCCCCCCTCTGGTCCCTCTGTGGTAAGGGTGGGGGCGGCAGGGGTACAGGCCAGAGAGGTGGCTGCAAAGGTCAGACTCGAAACCTCGGTTTTCTATAAGCTCTACAATATAGTCCTTTCAACTCTAACAACTGTCTTCAGGAACATGTTATTAAAGTAACATCCTAATGCCCTTAAGCCTTAAAAATCCGGGGCCATAAGGAAGCTGCTGACTTGAAATCCCGTCCTTAGTCATTGACGGAACCATGGATGAAGAGGTTGTGAAAATGCCACATTTCTCTCTACGTAAGAGAACTGGAAATTGGATCAAGGAAGCTGGGGAAGATCATCTCATGGGAAATGAAAGTAAAGGAGTTCTTTGAGGGCAATACTGTTTTATTTTAAAAAGGCAATAAACCATGATGGTTATGAGATCAGGCTTTTGGAGTTAGAACTGCCTGAGTTCAAATCTTGGCTCTACCATTTAAGAACTTTGTGACTTGGCCGGTTACTTATATATATTTTTTATCTGTAAGATGGATGCAATTATACATACGTTTTTCATAGGTTTTATTGGAGAACTAAATAAAAAACAATCTGTGCAGAGCTCTTGGTCCGATGCCAAGCTCCCAATAAATGGGAGCCGCTATTACCACCATCCTCCCCCTCACTACCATCTCTCCTCCTTTCCCTGATACTGAGCAGAGTGTGGCACACTGTAGGAGCTCAACAAACGCTTGCCAGATACAAATCAAATGCTAGCCTCCACATTCTAGAACCCTAAACAAATGTGAAAGACAAATTTCGGCTGCACCTCGTGTTAAAGATGAACTACTTCAAGCAAAGGCAACAGAAGTAGCAGTGAACTTTACTTGATCTTTATTTCTTTAAGCTTGCCAAAAGAATTGAAAAAGCAAGCTCTAGGAACAGTCTTTCATCTTTTTGCTGCACTGTGGTTGGCCCCAGTCTCCCCATACAGAACCCGAGCTTAACAGGCAGTGTTTCTGCCACAGAGACACAGATCTAAACTGTGTAAGCAGCCTGGGAAGCCAGTTCTTCCTGCTTCCCCACAGTTCTGTACTGAATCAGGGGTGGGATTTGAGGCATGTGTGAGTGCAGCTGGCTAAGGTCACGGGGTATCCTCATGAACTTAAAGCTAATACACTATGATTCCTTACATTTTTTCCATGTAAAAAGACACGCTTCGGCAAAGAGATCAAAACAGAGGTCACAAGCTTCATGTTCAAAGTAAGCCTGCATAAGGAGGCGCAGGGGACAACTACCCACCCTGCTCAATGCAGGGAGAAAATTACTCGCATCCTCTGAGGCACTGAACCTGTGGGATGCAGGGAGCTGGGCAGGGGGAGGTGCTGAGCCACGTCATTTTAAAAAGTGAAAGGCCCATATTTCTCTTGATTCTGTTCATTTGATCTGCCTTTCAAAGGCAGACTCTTAAGTAAAACCATTCTCTAAAGTTGTCATCTGTTCCTTTAAAACACACATACTCCAATGGTGGAGGAAAAAGGCTCCCTCCTCCCAAGTAACCCCTGATACCTCTTTCCGTGTGAATTCTGAGGTTAATTGTTAATCCTGACTTCTACTTAGTTATTACGGAGGTTTTAGTTAAACTGTACCCTCAACATCTGCTTCTTCCTGTATTGACTTTTTACATGAGCTACCAAGAATTCTGGGGTGAATGCTTCTCAGCTACCCAATTTCGTGGGAAGAAGGGCACATGATCTGAAACTAGCTGATGTGATTCCTGAAGGAAAGAACACTTCTACTCACCGAAGTCTGGAATCACAATTGTCAATGCTGGACTATTTTATTCTTGTTGTTTTCAAATCTAGGTTTCCCACAATATATTGGAAGCCATAGTAACAGAACAGTTTCATTTCCCACATTTTGAGCATAAGCCTTGCCCAGTAAAAATGTTTGCTGGACCACCTTTTTCACTGATTCTTACAATGACTCTTTGCATTGACTCAAAGTTGCCAGGTGGAAATGGCCATAATTATGAACATTAGCAGCTGAACAAGGGTGAGCTTGAGGAAGGTCAAAAGGAAAAGCAAGCTCATACTTGCTGATCCCTTACATCTCTCTTTCTCCTTTCTCTGTATTATAATCTGTTCCTGCAGATACTAAGGTGCTTTGCATATCAGGGCAAAAAGAATCATCGTAAAATAAAGAACAAAAGGGCTTTCAGCTTTAATTCCTCTGCAGCCACATTTGGGTGCAGGGTTAGAAAATAGTTAGGAAGAGGCGTTGTTGAAAATGTGAGTCTTGCATCTTTTCCTAAAAATAGCAATTTATACAGTATCTGTTCTCTGTTTCCCTTTGGGATCATACGTGATTACTCAGCTGACAGATTCTCTAAGATTAAAGCCAATTTGCTGTAACAAAAAAAAAAAGAGAGAGAGAGAGAGGGAGAGAGGGAGAGAGCTTTTAAACACATCTGAATTTTTTGAGTTAGGATTTGATACTGTATTAATGAAAAGACATAATATAAAAATAAAAGACAAAATGGGTGGGGGCTGATGGGCTAATAGGCTCAACTGAACTGATGGAAAGATTTCTATTTATCCCCTACTGGTAGCTAAGCGCTAAGAGACCCCATAAAAAAATCTCTGCAGTTGTGTCATGTGAGCCCACCTTTGGGGAACCCAGGGACAAATTCATTCCTGTAGATCCTCCCACAACATGAGGTCATAATTGCCTGCAATGACCTTTCTAAAACTGGATCTGTCCAGATGAGGTTCTACGGCCTATGTGGTAGAAAGCTGTCATTAGACTTTTCCACCGGCTGATGTGCTAGTGTCTATGGGGCAACAAAGGAACATAAAGCCTTTGGATGGTGGATGTGATGCTGTGAAACTCACAACTTCAAACCTACCCCACAACTTGCTTTGCACTGGCAAAAGGGATAACAGATTTCCCTCTGTCCCTGCAAAACCTTAAGACCTGTACTCTCTTGAGGTTTTCATATATGCCCAGAAACAACTTCTTTGAGGTTATTTTAAATTTTACTTTCCCACATGTTATGTGAAATATGTATTCCTTCATGATTCCAGGCAGAAATTAATTAAGCCAGTTTCAGTTCATCGTGGAAACCAGGGACAAGGGGTGAATATTTAAATCTTTTAACTGTTTACCAAGCATTTTGTGTATAACATATGCGATAATCTAAATACCCTGAGGGCAAAACCAGTCTTAGCCATAAACTAAGAAATTATAGTTCCACTTTCCTCAAATTCATCTGAATGGCAACCGACTTATAAATGTGCCAATTCAAGAGAACGGGGGTCTTTTGCCTTTCTCTCTCTATACTTCTGCATGGTTTGAATTCTTTACAAGAATGTACTGCTCCATCACTTGTGTAGTTAAATAAGCATCTTAAAAATCTGAAAAATGAGAGTTGTCTAAAAATAAACAAAACTTTTCAGAGACGAATTTGAAAGGATATTAACAGTGGTTGTTTATAGCTTCTAGGTCTATAGGTAATTTTCATGCTTTGCACTGTGGTGCAAAGCATCAAATACAAATTATCAATAACTGGCCAGTATTGTTCATATAATAGAAGGAAAGAATAAAATGCCTGTGTCACAAAAAAAGAAATGGAAGCTTCAGGACAGCTAAACCTGCTCTTTTAACCCTATCTCGTCTTCTAAATAGGTTTTCCCATACAGTTCCCATTCATCTGTTTTGGCAGATCGTCACCCCATCGATCAAACCTATATATTTGACTCCTAATTTTCTAAATCATCCAGCATGTCATTTTTTCTTCTTCAAAAGTTCATTTCTAAAGTTTTCTAGTCATAAATCAGTAATTTTACTCCATTCTCCCTCTGTGGAGATTAGGCCTTCTGATTCAAAGCCAATAGAAGCACAGTCAGCAATAATTAAGACGAGGAGAAGTTACAAAATGATCATCCATGTTACCCAGGAGTCTAGTGCGTGCGCGGGGGGGGGGGAGTGGAAGCAGGATTTAGGGACAAGTAAATGGGAAGTAGTGGGAAGAAAGGGTACAAGGAGAAGAGTAAGAAATGCAGTGAGGAGGGGAGGTCAGTTAGACTAAACTGTATGGAATTGCCCTTTGTATAAGTCAAAAATTGAATTACGGTGCAACCAAATACCTACAACCAAATACCTACGATAATAATAATAAATAATAGAAGGAGTGAAGGAGTGAGAAGGACATCAAAATAAAAGTTTTCAAAGTCCTTGTTCTACCTGACCCCTGCTTCAGTGTGTTCCAGAACTGATGAGAATCTTGCAGATAAGGAATTCCACTCCTCACATAGCCAATTATCTGTCAGTGTACTGAGAAGGAGGAAGAGACAAGTATTTACCACATATTTACCTTCAAGATGGGGGCCATAAAGACCGACAGACCAGTCAGAATAAACACGAGGGTTCCAGTGACTCTTTGTTCCCTGAAACCAAATCAAAAGATTACCAATTTACCTCTTGTTTTCATAATATGCCTTGTCTTTTCACCTTCAAAAAGGACTATACATTGACCAAATAAATGTTTGACTAAAACAGCAAAGGTCTTGATATCTTATATAAATGAATACCTCGAGGACAGCATATAAGCTCCATGTAACTATAAAATTCTCTTATTGTATAACGCGATTTGAATTCGTCAAGAGAAAAGTGATTCTGCTAAATCCTTTGCTCTTTTCAGAATTAAAAAAAAAAAAAAGTCACTTGCTCTTGGTCCATCAATTCCTGGCCTCTTCGAAGCCCTTATTTTTTAAACGACTTGTGCTGTTGTGTAATTACACCTTCTTTCTCAGGAGACAGATATTACATTGTCCTGCATTCTAATTAGCAAACAGCTCAGGGAAATTTCATAAGTGCAATAAATCCCATCAGTCTAATTTCCAAAGCTAAACAACAAGAGTACTTTTTAACAAATAGGATTCCCATCCAACACCCCCAGCCCCCAAGAAAGAATCACCCACTGTTGTGGCGTGGGAAACAGTGGCTCTGTCCTGCAAGCTACTCACCCAAGCACTTGCGAGCAGGGCTTGCTGTGAAAAGCATTCAACACAGTATCAAGGTCTTATGCAAGCCCTTCCTGGCTACCCAAATTTAACAGCTGGCGGTCAAGGCTTCTCAGTGTTTATGGGGACAGAAAATGAACTGGGGAATAAGAATTCCTTTCCCTTCATAGAATCTTCAAAATCACAAGCAGACTCAAGAGTTTTGGGGAGTCTCAACAGAGCTGGAAGGTTAAAGGGTTTGGCCTTTACATATACTTGTGATGGAGTGGTTATCACAGCACCGAAGCGAGCTACCCGTGAAGAAAATGAATGACCTGCTTGTGCTTTTACATTGCCTTAGTTAGCCTGCATCAGCCAAAGGGAATTTACGGAACATAAGATGCGAAATCGAAAAATTATTGAAGACTCTCTTTCTAATGAAAATGTAGTCCTTTCTGGAACATCAAGTACAGGAATAAATTAATCATCACCAGCCTTTTCTCCTCCCATTCTGCCCATTTCCTACGAATGACATAGGTGTGGCATGATGTGTTTTGCAGAGCCATTTTCCTCTGACTTACACATACCTCACTCCTAGGAACTTTGGTTGTTCTCCGGGGGCAGAAGTCTCTGTCTCCATCTTCAAACTGTCAATGTGAGCAATAGAGATGACGGTCGCAGCCACATACCATGGAAGAGCCATGAAAGAGCACACCACCATGAGGATGGCGACCCAAAAGAGATCCAGGTGATATCCAGCTCCTTTCTGTAGAAAGAGGTAACAAAACCATATGGAAAACAAACAAACAAAACAAAACTCATCTTTCTATCTTGTCCTATTTCCAAATGGGAATTAAGATGACCAAAAAAAACCCCACCTCACTTAGCTTGCTAAAAATATCTACTTCAAGGTAAGTTTTTCAAGGAAGGGGACTTTATCTTCCCCATATTATCCCCCCTAGCAATTACACACAGAGCTGCCACGTGACACCTCCTCTAGCTTGACTGAAATTCACAGCTTACTTATCGTTTGCTTATTGTCAGTCATCCTCTCTGTATCCAATTTTGTAATCAGAAAGATGGAGATAGAGATCTACCTTGAGGAGTTACTGCGACCATTTGCATACTTCACTTTTAGTGAAGTAACAGAGGCAAAGCATCTTATAGGAACTTAAAAGGTAGTGGTTGTTGCGTAGTAGGAGCTCAAAAACATGGTGATGGCAACAGTGGTGGTACTGGTTGTTGTTAACCTAAGCACAATAAACACCTTAAAAAAGGCAGGTACCAATCCTTCTCTGTTTGACTGTTTAGCATAAGCTGTTCACCTAGATAGTACTCAGCATATGTAGACCAGAGATCTGAAAGCAATCTTGAGAAGGTATGCCTAAGACGATTTCTCACCTTTCATAGTATATGAAAATAATTGTTTAATAACTTATTAAACGCAATCATTACGGTAATTAATGCACCCTTAATCAGAATAGGCTGATTTTACTGGTCACAATAATGTTTATTGACTGGAAAAGCAGACTATGTAACAAAAGGTCTCGCTCTTTTACTCACTAAATAAATATTGTTAAATGTGTCCATAGTGTTATTCTGTGGTTATATTTCCCTCCTCTGTTTATGAAGAAATCAAATGCTTAATGCCCCTATGGAGCCTGAGAAAACAGAGCAGTCCATTTGCACAGCATGGAAGCAGAAGCACCAAGAGCCAGAGTATGGCCAATCTGAGGGAATGGAGATGCTGGCTTTAAAAAACTGAGAACGTAATTTACATTAGAAACCTGGTGACTGTTATCATTCAGGTCCGATTACAGTCAGTTAGAACACTGCTATCCTCTCACTGAAATGCCAAGATTTCACCCCTGGCTCACAAACATGGGTCTAATCCTGTTCTCAACTCATCACAGGCAAGGGTAGCTGACACAAGAAAGAAGAGCACACATTGACTTAGTCCAGGTTTGACTATGAACAGAAGTATCCTTGGGAGACAAAGGTTAATACACAGTCATGAAAGCAGTTCATTTCAGTACAAATGGTTTGAAACCATAGGGTTCGGATTGGGAGTGGGCTAAGGTAGGGGAAAGGAGAGCAAAGCGTGGGGATGAGCTGAAATAAACTTGTTTAACAATAACTAATGAGGCGAGTATCATGGTATATCTGGGCCTCAGTCATTCCATTCCTTGAACAAATACTACTACCAACTTACTAACAGGCACAGTTCTGGGTGTTAATGTCCTATCTGTGAATAAGACAAAAATTCCCATCTTCGAGGTGTTTCCATTCTACCGAGACAACAATAAACAACACAAGTAAGTAAACTGTAAACTATACAATATCTTAAATAGTACTAAGTACTAAGTAGAACTATGAAAATTTGGGCTTGTACACTGAGTATGATGGGAAGCCACTGGAGGGTTTTAAGTGGAGGAGTGACATGACCTGCTTACGTTCTAAACACTATGGCTGCTATGCTGGGAACAAAGTCAAGGACAGTAAGCCCAGTTAGGAGGTTGCTCCCATAATCCATGAGAGAAATTGTGATGGTTAGAGCCAGCGTAGTGGCAGTCACGATGGCAAGAAGTGTTTGGATTCTGCCTATACTTTAAGGTGGAATCCACAGAAGTTGTTCACTCCTGCCTATGGATATGTCTTCTGACCTCACTGTAGACCATTCATGCTCGGGCCTTTGTTCACATCTGCAGCCTCATCTTTCACCTCTCCCCTGCCCCCATCCTATACCATGGCCACCTTCAATCATATGCAATTCCTTCAGTATGTCTTACATACTTATGCCTTTGTGTCTTGGCCCATCTAGCACCCTTGCCCTGGAATAACCTCTACTCTTCCTTCTTCTTACCTTGAATCAGTCCTACTCATCCTTAAGACTTAAATCAGCCTTTATCTTTTCTGGTAGTTTTCCTGCCTCAGTCCAGGTGAGATGGGTAAGTCCAGTTAGGTTAGATTTCCTCTTCTTTGTTCCCCTGTTCACTTTATGCTTTCCTTTACCACAGCACTCATCACACTGTTTTGAAATTATGTGTGCATTTATCTGGCTTTGGCGTTAGACTGTAAGAAACAGGAAGACCTGGACTATGTTTCTTTTTCTCTCTATCCTGAATACCTAAGTAGAGTTCATGGAGCAGAGTCAATTCTCAATTAGTATTTACCAAAAAAAATGAACCACAAATAGCATGTATACATTCTTCTGAATGGCAACTATAAACTCTTAATCAGCCATACAAAAAATTAAAACTTGATTTGTTAATTGGTGGAAATGTGAATCACTTGGTGGGCGGGGAGGGAAGGTGAACAACAGCGGAAAATATCACATAGTTTTAAGCCCTATTTAGACTAAATCACTCAAGACCATATTAGAGATACCAACATGGTAATTAATGGACAGGATCCCCAAATCTTGGCATCAAGGAAACTGTAATAACCTACGGATGTACACACTGCCTAGATCAATGGGTCAAAAGAATAGCTGTTGTAGAAAATATCATGTAGACTACCGTGACCCAAATCCATACTTTCTTGCTCTATTTCAACAAAAACAAGTTTGCACAAGATATCCTGGAGACTAACAAAAAGGGGCCACATAATACCAAAGAGGGTGAAATGAGGATTTTGGAAAGTAGAATACAGAGGAAACTATGCAAAACCACCAAAATAAAAGCTCTGAGAGAAAATAATCGTAGATACATAATTACTATGTGCTCTGACATCATTCTCTTCAAAAAGTCTTCCTTTCCCTCAACCATGTTGAGACTTCTTGCTTCTCTTAAGAGGAAGGGGAAATCATCAACATGAACTGAAGGCCCTGCCAGGCCTGCCTCTGTGTGGTTCCCTCTTCATCGTCAACTCTCCCTCTCTCACTGCGGCCACACTGGGTTCTATCAGGAAGGCATTCGTTCTTGTCAGGTTACTTCCTCTTGTAAAGCCTGTACATACACTGTGATTCCTGTGCCCCAGTGGAATACTCATCCCACCCAGCCTCATCTAGCTAATTCCTACTAATACTTGAATCTCAGTATAAGTGCCATCACCTCAGGGAACTCCTTATAGTTCCTGACATAGGTCAAACCCTCTCGTACAGCTTCTTAAAGCACTGTCACCTCTCCTTCACAGCACTAGACACATTTGCAATGTCACATTTTGCATGACTATTTGAATGATACCTCTCACCCTCATGGACCAAAAAAGCTCTATGAGGACAGGGACCATGGGTGTTTTTGTTCACCACCATTGAAACCCTAGAACCTGGCACAGTGCCCATCATAGAGTGAACACTCCAGATAAATATTTATTGGGTAAATGAATGAATGTTAATTCATTTGTTCAATGGCACTCTGCTAGATCGTAGAAGTAAAATTACAGTAAATAATACAATCTTTGCCCTCAAGTGGCTTACAATGTAGTGCTAGAGCTGGACAAGTCAAGAGGCATTTGCAATACCACACTGTTCTATACATGGGGTGAGCTTGGGGTGCCATGCAGAAGGGGTATTAAGCCCAAAGTCAAAGATGGTATTCAAAGGAGGTGGTATTTAAGCTGAGTCCTAAAATGTGAGCCATAACCGGCTGGGAGGCAAGATATAGGGAGGCAAGAGGAAAAAATTAGGCAAATAAGCCACCATTTTCAGAAAATGAAACAGAGTTGGTGCATATGAGGAGATGGGAGAGGTAGGAAATAAGGCTACAGAAGTTAAGAACTTTAATGTTTTGCTAAAGACTTTGGAATTTTTATCTTAAAAGCAAAGGCAAACCATTAAAGGCTTTTAAGCAGGCAAGTGATATGATCAGATTTCTGTTTAGAAGGATGGCTCTTCTGGTTTGTAGAGGACATACCGGGAATGGTCAAGACTGGACGCAGAGAGGACAGACATGACAGCATTGCCACAGTCCAGGCCAGAGCTGACACAGTTCCAACTAAAGTAATAGGATGGGGGAAGGACAATGGACAGATGGGAGAGATTTTAAGGAGACTGAGTCCAAAGAGGGAAAGGCCATGATTTTGCCAAATTTCAATGCTCAAGGCTTACAATGTCTACCTAGTACAGTGTCCTACATACTGTAAACACTGGAGACATATTTGTTGACCAGAATGGTAAAAGCTATGCTAAAAAAATTATAGTGCCCCAACTATTGCCATAAAGACCCGCAACCCAAGTGGTTATGTTAGAGAAGTTGTTCCTGAACTTATACATATGAAAACAAGCCAACTCTAAGATGTTTCTTTTAGCTAAAGGTATCTGAGTAACTAGATTTGAATGGAATAAAAACAGTATTCAAATATTGGAACTTTTAATAGAAATAGTACTGTAAGAAATAGAGAAAACAGCATTTTTCAAAAATAGCATGTGCATTGTTCCTTACCCCTCCTCCCCATTGCCAACTGCCTTCTGCAGATTTTCATAATCTCCTACTTGGATTATACAGGGGCCTCCTAACCACTCCCCTCCACCCACCCCCTCTCTGGCACCTCTCCCATCCATCCTTAATGCTGCTAGAGAGGGTGTTTAAATGCAATGCAGGTGCCATCCATCCAGGCTGGAATGTTGAGGGAGCAGGAAAGGCCAGCAGGAGATGAGCAAGTCAAACAGGACAGAACCGGTCATGACAAGCACATGGCTTGCCATGCTGAGATGCTCCCCATCTGATACTATGATAGGGGCCCTCAAAGATTCCTGAAGCTTCATCATTCCTTAAATGGGCATTGTACATTCTGCACCATTCCTCAAACTGGTACTCTGTTTCTAAGTCTTAACATTTGTTTAAGTCCGTTCTCTCTCTCCAAGGTCCAGCTCAAATTCCCCTGCTTCCTTGACATCACTTAGCAACCCTTGGCCCTCAACACCGTCCTCACCATAGAAGTCCCTGCTTCAGTCCTGTCCCTGACAGCCCATTCTCCTTACAGAGTAATCTTTTTAAAATCTCAATTACTATATGGCACTTCCCTGCTCAAAACCCTCCGGGGTTTCCACCTAAAACAGTGGCCTCCTGTTTCCACCTAAAACACAGTAAAGTCATCTAAAAGGTTCCATATCAGTGTTTCTTCCTGGAACTATTTTGCCCCCCACCCCAGGGAACACTTGTCAATGTCTAGAAACATTTTTGTTTGTCACAACTTAGGGGAAAGGGTGCAAGTGGCATCGAGGGGCTAGAGACCAGAGATGCTGTTGAATAGCCTACAATATACAGGACAGCCACAACCAACAAAGAATTGCAGTTGGGAACCTTTGTTCTACATGATCTGGCCCTACTCCCTTTGACCTCATCATGCTTCACTAATTCCCCTATGTTCCAGTCACGCTGGTCTGTTATCTGTTCTGCAACATACCAACATACCTTCCCACCCTGGGGCCTTTGCATTGCCCCAGGAAAACTGCACTGGAATTGGAAAACTGTTATTTAATAAACACCCACTGAACACCCTATACCATGTTAGGCCTTGTGTTAGATAAAATAATAAGTAAGAAAGAACATGTGCCCCTAAGGGGTTTATAGATTATTAGTTGAAGCCAGATGTGGAAGCAAATAATTTATTATATGTGCAAGATACAAGGCACAAAGAAAGCCAAGTCAATCCCAACCTTGGTGGTGGAGTTAAGTGATAAATAGAGAAAATCCACTAAACTCCTTCAGGGCAGAGACCATAACTTAGAACAATTCTTATCTTCAACATCTAACACAAGTGTTCCATACATAGCAAGGACTCCAAAAAATGCCCAAAAGGTTATATACGTCCTTTAAAGTTTAAAAAAGTCCTGTCTCCATGAATATAAATGTAAAGGATGTTCTACTTTTTGAAATTAGATATTGTTTTAAGTAGCAGGACAGGAAGTGAAATTTTACTTCCTTTTAATATTGTATATGCTTTGCTAATACAGAACAAAAGGCAATTGGAATAAATCCACAGAAATCAAAATCTAGGGGAGAAAAAGACTAACAGTCTAAAGTTTACATCTGGTAAACAGATGATAACAAAGGGTCAGAGAAGTACACACACATGCACAGACACAGAATAAACATTCATTATTGTGCATAGGAGCCCCCCATGATCCAGACAATAAGCTGGTTTATGGGGACACCAAGAACCATGAGATAGGTCCTCCCCACAAGGAGCTCACAATCAGATGAGGGGACTCAGATCTGTACACAAATCACAATGCACTCTAAACGGAGATTCAAAGAGGCTTGAAAGAGACACCCGAAGTACAGAGAATAAACTGTTTACCAATGTCTAGAGTGAACCCACAAAAACTTCCCACTGTGATGACATCTAAACAGGGCTTTGAATAATAGGAGCACTCCCTATGAGAACTGGAGATGGGTTGGCAAGCTTTTCAGCTATCACCCATCTCACACAGTGCAACAACTCTGGGAACCATGTGGCCCAAGATAACCAAATTCTTCATTATGTATTTACTGAGCCTACCACATGGAAATCGCTGTGATGGGCCACAAAACAGAGCTGGAGAAAGGACTAAAACATATCCTTGCCTTGAAAACATTCGGCCCAGAAAAGGAGATAAGGTCATTATCCAACCTAACTAACCTCCATGCAGGATATCATGTGACCAATGCTATAGAGTAATGCACATTTAGTAAGAGCAAAAATAAGAACAACAGAAATTACATTAGGAGTGAAGGCTACACTGACAAGTTTATATCCAGAGGCTCTTAAAAGGTGGGAAGGATTTTAGTAAGAGGTAATCATCGAGGAATGGAAAGGAGAGTTGAAATAACTGGCAGGAGATGTGCCAGATTTGAGGAGAAACCAAGAATCCATTTGATCTGAGCATTGTATAGTATGTGGAGAGCATCATTCTAAATTTGGGTTGAGAACATATCACAAAGAGATTTAATTCCCAGGCTAAGGCAAATGGACTTCTTCAAGGAGCAAATGTTTAGAGGGCCAAGGGGTAAAGGTTTAGAAATATAAGACTGACATATAAGAACAACACTTAAAAAAATTACTGCTTTTGAAATGAAGCAAGGGAACCTGATTATTAACTCATGGCTAAACAGAATAGTCTACACATGAAATAAAAGGACTGGATTTAAGGTTATGATAACAGGAATAGAAAGGAAAAATAAAACAGGGCAAATTTTGGAGTTATCCAAGAAAAGGACCTCAAATTAAGGGTTTTACCACAAAGGGTATCAGAAAATTCACTGATACACCAACTTATGTCTATGCCTAGATACTTATCCTAAACTATTTCTCCCTCCCACCTACTTAAAATCATTTTCCTTGTGAGAAGTATCCTTTGCTTTGCAGTCTGAAGCTCAGACTTATTTCCTACCTCTGCAATGACTCAGGAAATAACCTTGGAGAAGTCATGACCTTGCTGAACCCCATTTGCTTTTGAGTGCTCTGCAGGGAGAATGTGGGACATAACTAACCAAAATGATGGCCAAGAAAAGCCAAGTGGCTTGGCGCTCCTACATCAATACGGAGCGGTTCAGCAGAGTGGAAAGGTGGATCCCATCCCAACAGAGCAGCCAGCCAGCCAGGGCCACATGACACAGAGCCAAAGCAAATGCCACCCAAAAACATGCTGCTTGTAATATTACAATCCTTCCCTCTCTCTCACTGTTCCAGGTTTCTCTTTTGAATCAATTTCATAGCAGTCAGACCCCTTTAATTTCAGACCGATCTCCAATGTTCACATTCCACAGCCACCTTTCCCAACAAAATGTGAATAAAACAATATCCAGAGTGAAAAGCCTTTCATCCATGATGTCTCTCCACTGGCATCATGAGATTTGTGTCAAAACACTGGCACTTATTCTGTAACT
Organism: Zalophus californianus; assembly: GCF_009762305.2. Classification (NCBI taxonomy): domain Eukaryota; kingdom Metazoa; phylum Chordata; class Mammalia; order Carnivora; family Otariidae; genus Zalophus; species Zalophus californianus. Next base: position 56,955,760 of record NC_045596.1, on the reverse strand, counting down.
ACTGTCATTCAAAGAAATGATTTCAAATAAGCAATTCCTAAAAGTGATAAAAACTTAAAATTCCTATTTTAAGAGGTAAATCTTAATATGTCTTGATTTTCCAATGTTTTCTATAGGGAATAGGAGAATTTTAAAAATTCCGTATTTTATCAGGAGTGCCCGGCTGACTCAGTCAGTGGAACATGCAACTCTTGATCCTGGGGTTGTGAGCTAGAGTCCCACGCTGGATGTAGAGATTACTTAAAAATAAAATCTTTTTTAAAAATTCTATATCTTATCAATTCTAAATTTGCTAAACTTGAAATTCTGAATTTTATTAATAAGAAAACTTAACGAGCAAAAGTAAATAGGCATTTATCTCCAAAGACACATAACAAATCTGGTCAACTATATAACAAAATTAAAAATGTGCTTCCTAACTCTTTTTAGAATAAAATATATTAGTTATCATCCATTTCCAGCCTTTCAAACTAAATCAACACTGAGACCCCTCCCAGTATAGAGCATCTAAAAATGCTCGACCAAATACAAAAAAGTATCTTTTAGAAATCATGGCTTATCTACCAGAAAGTAAAAGAAACAACTGGAGGCAAAAAACAATGGCAACAAGAAAGAGTGAATCTACAGGGTCAGTAAGCCCTGGGGCTTAGGCTCACCCTGAGAGACCTTAGGGCCTGGATTTAGAATGACCATCCGAACCCTAGGGACAGGAGACCAACTCTAGGGATATGGGGGAAAGGGTATAAATGAAAAGACATCCCTTGAAATGAAATTAGGATACTCTAAACACAGCATACTGAGTTGGTCAACTAGGAAATAAGACACCCTACGGAGAAAGTAGGGATAAGTGCCTCTCTAGGCCTTGCCTCTAAATATAAAGCCATAAGAAAAAAAGAATCTCGAAAGATATTTCTGACTATAAACCTGCAATTAAGTTTGAGGCTGGAATTCACATTATCTCTATGGTCTAGAAATCCTGAAGTCAAAAATGTAACGTAAAATGGTCCTGACCTTCTACGAATGTCTTGCCACCCTACCCTCAAAATGAAAGAGATATAGATATAAAATGACAAAACTATACTTCATCAAGCTTCTGGATCCAACGACCAATTTAAAGGAAATACAGAAGACAAAAGAGCATGCTAAATGACACCACAGGGAAATAAGCATCATGATCTAGACTATGGCAATTTCTATAGTGCAAATGTAGCAGATTTTTTTTTTTTTTTTTTTTTTTAGAGAGAGAGAGAGAGAGAGCAGGGGGGGCAGTGGGAGAGGGAGAGAGACAGCCCTCAAGCAGACTCCCTGCTGAGCACAGAGCCAGACACAGGGCTGGATCCCAGGACCCCTAGATCTTGACCAGAGCCAAAATCAAGAGTTGGACATTTAACTGACTGAGCCACCCGGGTGTCCCCAAATGTGGCAGATTTTATTTTCCAAAAACGACTGGAAAAATATCTCCTATCCTGCATATTTTTCTTCAAGTGTAAAATTGCCATTCCTCCATCAAACAGTGGAGCCCTTCCCCACCCCATTCAATGGAGGCTGGGCCTGGACCTATTTTGATCAATCGATGATAGCAAAATAAAGAATAGAGCTGTGCCAGTAGCAGGTGTAACCATGAAATGGTCTTGCATCTTTCACTCTTAATTCTGGGAAGTCAGTTTCCATGTGCCAAGTACAAATAGCTCAAGGTTGCCATGCTGCGAGAAGCCTAACCCACATCAAAAGGCTCTGAAGGAGGATATGCCATGTGGTGAAAGAGAAGTTGGACAGACAAACAGACACACCAAGGAATCAAGGTACTAGGTATGTGAGACATGGAAGTGAGTGAAGAAGCCGTACTGGACAATCAGCCTAGTCAACCCTTCAGATGACACTAACTGCAACTGCAGGAGAGACGTCAAGCAAGAAGTATCCACCTGAACCCTGTCAACCCAAAGAAACATAATAAATAATTGTTGTTTTCACCTGTTATATCGCAAAAGATAAACTGAAAAACAACCTGGTTGTCTTCAACACATAAATATCTAGGGAAACCAAACAGACTGATGGTGGTGGGTGGGGAGGAGAAAACTTACGGACTAAAAGTTTATAAAAGATTTAAGATAACAATATTTGAAAGTTAACTGGAATCCTGATTTAATCAAATAAACTATATTTTTAAAGTTTATTATATAGTTTTACAAACATGTTTGAGCATTCAAAGAAAAGATAATTGGCATGTTACACATAATAAAGAAAATATTATATTCTATTTCAGAGAACGGAATAGAAGTGGAATAGGAGGAGAAACACTACCAGCTCATTTTATAAGGATAATATATTCCTGATAACCAAAATCCGACAGGGACACTGTAAGAAAGAAAATGCACGGGCCAATGTCACTCTTAAAAGAGATGCAAAAATCCAAAATATATACATATATAATATACTCTGTATATTATATAATTACGTAATAATTATACATAAAGATATAAAAACCATGTATAAAAGAAACTATATTCTACCAGGTTGCAAGGTTGGTTCAAGAACAGAAAATCTATTACTGTAACTCACCAAGTCAACAGATTAAAAACAAACATGCTTTTATCTCAATAGTCTCAGAAAAAGTATTTGTCATTGTCTTCATTAAGGACAGTTACCACATTAAAATCAGATGTAGGATGACACTGGCTGAGTGGTGAACAGTTTATATTGCCCTCTTTGGTGGTGAAGGAAATATGATCTCAACTTTTTCAGATTTAAATGAGGTCTTCCTAAAGTATTATATTGAGGACATGTGTCAACACAAAGCGATCTGTGACTCTGCCAAGTCAGAAAGAATATTAGCTATAATCTAACTCTTGATAAAACTGTCTTGGTTTTCTCAATGAGATACCACCTCACACCACTCAGTATGGCTAAAATTAACAAGCCAGGAAACGAGATGTTGGAGAAGATACGAAGAAAGGGGAACCCTCCTACACTGTTGGTGGGAATGCAAGCTGGCGCAGTAGGGAGATTCCTCAAAAAGTTGAAAATAGAGCTACCCTATTACCCAGCAATTGCACTACTGGGTATTTACCCTAAAGATACAAATGTAGTGATCCGAAGGGGTACGTGCACCCCAATGTTCATAGCAGCAATGTTCACAACAGCCAAACTGTGGAAAGAGCCGAGATGTCCATCAACAGACGAATGGATAAAGAAGATGTGGTGTATATATATATATACACAATGGAATATCATGCAGCCATCAAAAAAAATGAAATCTTGCCATTTGCAATGACGTGGATAGAACTAGAGGGTATTATGCTAAGCAAAATAAGTCAATCAGAGAAAGACAAGTATCATATGATCTCATTGATACGAGGAATTTGAGAAACAAGACAGAGGATCATAGGGGAAGGGAGGAAAAAATGAAACAAGACGAAACCAGAGAGGGAGACAAACCATAAGAGACTCTTAATCTCAGGAAACAAACTGAGGGTTGCTGGAGTGGAGGGGGGTGGGAGGGATGGGGTGGCTGGGTAATGGACATTGGGGAGGGTATGTGAGCGATGTGAATTGTGTAAGACTGATGAATCACAGACCTGTACCCCTGAAACAAATAATACATTATATGTTAATTAAAAAAATAAAAATTTAAAAAAACTGTCTTAGTTTTGAATAAATTAGTATTTTCAAGTACTATAAAGAAAGTAGAAGGCAATGATAACCACTGTTATGAACATTTACCTTGAGTTTATGTTCTTTCCTGTTCACGATCACAGCTGTGATTTGCTGGTCCATGAAAATCAGAATGGTAACCAACAAAGCAGGGATAGCAGCTGCAAGGTACACCCACCAGGGGTTTCCTCCAAATGGTGGAACAAACCAACCTCGGTTTGGACTTGTTGGCTTGAAGAAGAGAAAGAACATTTTCAAAGCAATATTAATACATACTATTTGGTGAAAAATCAACGGGAGAGACACAGTTTTATTTCTGGATAGGTTAAACAAAGATTAGTCACCAAAAACTTCCTGAAGGTGGTTATTTTAAGGCAGTATTTTAAATGAAGGAGAGTAAGAATATAGACTGAGGGGAAACAGATAAATGCCATTTTGTGCATTTAGGATGATCTAAGATAAGGACTCAAGAAGGAAGACAGTGATTTACGTTAAGAGGCAGCCAAAAGAAAAACTCAAATATAATAGTAAAGACACAGACAAGAAATTACAAAACAACAATGAATTTTGTCCATGAATTTTGGCAATTATACTGAAGTTATTTCTACTACTGCCAAATTGTAACAGTTTCACATAATATAGAAAAAGCTACAAATATTTTTACATGCTATAATTGAACTTGCTTAACTACTCTGGTTTTTCTTATACATATGAAAAATGAGCCAGAATAACTGGTTAAATCCTCAGAAATATTACCAAAAATAAAAAATACGATTATTTTTCTAGTTTTCCATCTATCCTGTTAGATCATACATCTGTACTACAGAAAAAAAATATTTTCCTTTCCTTTTCCTAATGCTAAATAATGTAAATAAACCAAAATAGAATCCTATGAATTATTTTCTCTATATTTACTAGTCACTTCTCTGAAGATATTTCTGTCTTCCATCTCCCTTTGCTCATAACTACATCACTGAATCTATTCGCATTTTACTACCTTTACCAGGTTGAGAACTTGGAAGGGAAGGAAATTTCTCTTGTTCGTCAGTGCATTTCAAATCCCCTGTAAAGAGCCTCACTCAAAGCAAACATTCAATAAATATTAACTTAAGTGAACTAATCACTGAATGATTGAAAACTTATCTTTGCTAATGAGTATGAGATGGCAGAGATAATGCAACAATCTATTTGCTGTACCATAGATACCCCTTCCTCCTTAAGTAGTTATTAAGCTAGAACTGCAGTTAGTTTAATTTTTCGTAGCAAGTATATAGTCTCAGTGATGGAGAGAGAAGCTAGGAGTGTTCTAAAAAACAAGTGAAAGACATAATGAAAAATTAGGGAGGGATATGTAAGAATGACTAAAATGTAAATTTTACCCATTAGGCCTGCACAAACCAACAGATTTATAAAATGAGTAATTCCTCTATCTTCTTTGTGATAATTAAAATGCACATTACATACAAACGTGTGTGTATATGGCAGGTAGTTTGGTAGCAGGAAAAGAGCACTGAATTAGAAATATAATCTTGGGCATTTTCTTTAAATCTTTATGAGCTCCAACAAACAACTTCATAAAATCAAGATGATGATAGTTACATTACATCCTAGAATTACTATATGGATCAAGGTGATAAGTTGTATGGAAATACTTTGGCTCATCTTAAATTCTCCAAAAATATAAAGCAGAGTTTGTATTTTTCAATAAAAATCAATATAATGTGAACCTTGCATTTGATCCTAATCAGGCATTTGATTTTAGTGAAGAAATAGTGTATACACATGCCTAGCGAAAGACCACCCCTGAAATAAAGAAACAGATAAATCATACAAAATGAACTCAAAAACATATAACAAACTCTAACAGGGGAAAGAAAGCCATAGAGTCCCAGGAATGACCAGCAGAAGTTCACTTACCTTGAACTCGCTTGGCACAATTAGTTTTGGAGTATCCACACCTACCAGGGCATCTATTACACAAAAGATGAGAATGGACAAGATAATGGCAAAGTCACTGATCAGTTTTCTTGCCTGAAAAAAAATAAAAAAGAAACCAGGGGCTGCTTAGCACTGGATTAATATATTTGCCTGTGTTGGAAATGAACAAAATATTCTGTATTTGGCTAGTGGTCTACAGTAACAGTGTCACCAGCAAATTAAAGGAGTGTCACACTGCAGAGAGATTATTTTTCACATTGTTTTTGCATCACTTTCTCATCTGGCCAGAACTAATCTAATCGCACAGAACAGATCAGAGAGAGAGAGAGAGAGAGAGAGAGAGAGAGAGAGAGAGAGAGTGTGTGTGTGTGTGTGTGTGTGTGTGTGTGTGTGTGTGTGTGTGTGTGTCTAGGCAGGGGAATAATATATTCCTGAATAATATATTCCTGAAATACCGTACAAACACTCTTCCTGTAGGCAGCACAAAGGATACGCAGGTAAGGATGAAATCTCAAAAAATCTACACAAAAATATAGAATTCTGTTTATCATTCGGGAAATAGCATTGTGCGTAGAGGGCAAGATAATTCTATAAAGTAACCTGAAAACACTGTGGATCTAGCAGGAGAGGGGTTACAAGTTCTAGGTGACTGAGTGGACTCAAGACTTCAGAGGAACATGAAGTGATGGGAGAGAGAAATGATGACATCACTACCTCTGTCAAAGAAAACAGTTTTCGCTGTAGGCTAGTGCTTAAAGTCTTCTGTATGTGGGGAATCTCTTCACCACCACTTCTTAAGTGTGGTTGCCACTGGTTGGCAAACTCGAAGCTTCCAAAGTATCTGCCTCTGGTCAGGTCAAGGGCTGGGGTTTAGGGGTTGTAACATTAAACCCAAACCTTTCCCATGAAGTGGGTGCAGAATGGTCATTCTGGAGTCAGCAGGGGAGCACGGGACTGTTGGCAGCTCCCCTGCGGTATCTAGCGGCACTGATAACGGCCTCGGAGCACTGCTAGAGCATAGACGCCTGTTTCCCCATAAGTATGTACACATGGGGGTGCATAATCTGATCATTCCACAAGAATTCACTCAGCGCCTTATACTTTGGTGCTAGGGATACCACAGTGAACAACACAGACACAATCCATGTCTTCATGAAGGTCACATACCCAAGGAAGCCTGCTTCTAAACAAATCAGGGTGGATTCAGCAGTTACAAGGTTTCCTCAGGGTGAGCAGTGTTCTGGTACTGCCAGATGAAGAGAAATCAGGCAGAGTGGCTGACAGTTCTGCAGTAGGGGGGCTACTACAATCAGATATTCAGTAGGAATGGAACTGGGGAATGGAAGTACTTGGCAAGGTGGGTAGGCTGAAGGCCATCATCGTGTTCTCTTCTTCACCGCTGCCCAGCGCCAGGAGCCTTGGGTCCTAACTAGCAGCAAGACCAAAGATGGCCCTGTTAGCTAGGAGTTCCTTTCCCTTTTGAAGGGCTGGGTTCTGCTAGGCTTAGCTCTCTTGAGAAGTCACACAAAGAAGCAAAAAGCCAGCCATGGGCTATGTTAGGGGCAAATTAACACCAATTATACAATAGTGTCAAGCACAAAAAGATGGCAGGGATCAATATGGGGAGAAAAATATAGTGCAGCGGTTAGGAGCACAGTGTCTATAGTTAGGTGACCTTGGTTGGAACCCCAGCACATTCATTTTCTATCTGTAAATATCTATCCTTTCTTAGCTTCAATGACTCCATGTGCAAAATGTAGCCAAAATAATCCTTACAACCTCACCGGTTTGTTATAAGAATTAAATAAGATAAGCCATGAAAGTGCTTAACATAACATCTGGGAACATAATAAACTCTCCTAATATATGTCAACTGTTGTTTTTTCAAGTTCCATGAGGCCTCTTTGGCTGCAGAAACCACTAGAATAATTAAATAATCGACCATCAGGAGGTCTTTAGAAGGAATCATCAATTCCAAGAAACAAGATATAAAAGCCCAGTAATAATACAGAACTGCCACTCAACTAATTTTGGTTGGAAGTATCTGGAATTCCTGCAGAAAAAGGGCTGGAGGAAACTCCCATCTCTTAAGTCAGTGTTGACACAGGCAGTTCAGGATGGTCTGGCACACATGGTCATATGAAACAGGTTCAGGAATATATTAAGACGTTACAACAATCTCTCTGGTCCAGTAGGTCATAAATCACTGGAAGACCAGAGGTCTTTTTGCAAAGGCAAAAAAGATGTTATCTCTTTACGACCCTCCCAGTTCTTATCCAGTAAATCCAACTTGTTGACAATTTAGACACGTTAGAAGTTGTTCAAAAGTGGGGGGAATCGTTATTAAAAAGACAGCGCTCCTCCTTTTGCTCATAAACAGAAGAGAAGTAGAGGGTGGCAAATGAATCCAATCTTCAATTCCTCGGTAGAAAGTCCCAGCGCGCCTGCACCTCTGGCCCTGCTAGGGAACAGACCTACATGACTGGAATCACTACCAGACACCTGGGATACTTGCTTCTTTAGTTAGGAGAAGAGGCTTTCTGAGCCTTCCATAAACTGAACACTGAAGCCCTAAACCTGCTCTTTCAGTAGTTCTCTCCATCTTAATTAATGGTAGTTTATTTTTTCCTATTGCTTAGGCCAAAAACTTTGAATGACCCACATAACTCTTCTCTTTCTGTCATATCCTACATCTAATAGGTCAGCAAATCACCTTCAAAACGTACTCAGGATGCTGTCACTTCTCACCACCTCCATTGCTCCCTTGTCTAAGGCACCATTTTATCTCCTGTGGTTTCCCGCTTCTTATCTCATCTTCCTGGTTCTATACTTGCCCTCCTTCAGTACATTGTCAAGGTAACCCAGAATAATCATGTTAAAATTTAGGTCGGATGACGTGGTTGGCAAAACAATGCCCCCTTAAGGATGTAAACGTCGTGCTTCCTTGAACCTATGAGTATGTAATGTCGCATGGCTAGAGAGAATGAGGTTGCACACAGAATTAAGGTTGCTGATCAGATGACCTTGAGATTGGGGATATGATCCAAGATTATTTTAGTAGGTCCAATGTAACCACCAGGGTTCTCATAAATGAAAGGGGGAAGCAGAAGAGTCAGTGTCAGAGTGATGCACGGTGAGAAAGATTCAACTGGTCATTGCTGGCTTTGAGGATGGAGGAAAGGGCCATGAGCCAAGGAATGTGGGCAGCCTCTACAAGCTGAAAAAGGCAAGGGAATGCATTCTTTCCCAGAGCCTCCAGAAAGGACACAGCCCTGTCAACACCTTGACTTTAGAGCACTGAGACCCATTTCAGTCTTCTGATCTCCAGATCTTAAAGACAATAAATTTGTGTTGTTTTAAGCCAACATATTTATAATAATTTGACACAGCAACCATAGGAAACTAATATAAGTAAATAGATTATAGTTTATTTTAGTTATTAGTTTCCCAAATTGATACACATTGTATATACACGTGGAAGAAATATTATATATGTGTGTGTGTTTGTGTGTGTATGAAATATTATAAGTTTAGAAGAAACCCTCAGCAATGGTATTCCTGTCAAATGTGGTACTATTATACCATAAATATAAAAGTAGCTAAAAAGACAAATATTAGTAAGATTCAGGACTACATTTCTTAAAATTTATGGGGAAAAAAGCTACTTTATTAATAATATTGCTTAACCTCATTAAAAATCACAGCCAGGGTGATATGTTCCATATAAAATATTCACTTCTATTTCCCCTTCCTTTCCCTTAAATTGTACAGTACAGTTCTGTTACAGCAGAAATCACTCCTGGAGAGTGTTTATGATCAGACATACATTTCCAAGACACTGGATCCAGTTTAAACTTCATAGTAAGGAAATGGATTGTTCCCAGACTACTTTTGTATTCAACTCCAAATCCTCTAACTGGAGAAGGCAGGCAGGGGTGCCATTTTAGTAGACTGTTCAGGTCTTACCCTATACTAAAATTAAACTTTAATTTAAACGAGGGAAAACTGACAGTAGAACTATAAAGTGCCCTAAAAATGTCAAATGCTGAGTAAATACAGCTTTTACTAGATATACCCTGGGACCTGTGAACAAGAGCTTTGACTTTAAGGAGATAAGAATCACTCTCTTGAGGTTCTTCTCACATTTCCAAACACATTTAGAAAAAAAAAATTACATGAATTTCCCTTCATGTTTTCTGTTTCTTTTACTTTCCATTTTCATCAAACTTGAGCTCTTTCAAAAACTCCAAAACAACAACCTTTTATGTGCCAACATGTAAATAAAGAAATCAAATTAGAAATCCATAGTTTTTAATTCCCTACTAGATCTTCTTGGTAATGATTAGAAGTGCCAAAGTTTTCATGAGAAACCTGTTTCCACAAGATTTCATATCTAATCCCATGGATTTGAGAGGTTTCAAATCTAGCTTGGACAGATATAACTTGTGGATGTCCTTCCAGCCAAACACTAAGTCCCTCCAAGTTCAAACTTTAATATCGTAGGCACATACACTATGACAATCTAAGTGAAATACAAATTAAGACAACTCACATACAGCAAGGGCTTGCTATAAAAAAAAGGTTTATTTTTTAATGGTAAACAGATGTGCTAAAATGTAAGAGAATTCCTACCTCCATTCATGAATAAGGCAAAGAAAAGTGTTTAACTAAGATCCTTTTATATCAGACTGGTTTTGAGCTCTTTTATTTTTGTTTACCATTTTTTTAATTTTAAAAATGAACAGGAGAAAAATATTTCTGTCCTCTACAGAATTAATTATAAAATATCTCAACTAATCTAATAAGAAACACTAAGAAACAAGCTTAAATATTTAAACTATCAAAGCAAAGAAGAAATTACATGGATGGGAAGCGAAATTCAAATAACCATATACTGTTCTCTTGTTCTGGGGCAAAAACAACCTAATAAATCTACTATAAACACACTCTTCATGAAGGATGGTACTTATTAATTATTAAGAGAGTCATAATCATGGAGACACCAGCAGGGAGAAGCTAGTTAATTTACAAGAGAAAAAAAACGAATCTGGTTTCTCTGAAGCCCCAGAGGACATTTGGTTTTCACTTTGCGAGGGCTGCAGCTGGTTCTAAATGACCGCAGGGCGGCTCTCAATGGATGGAGCTGTTACAGAGACAAGTACAGCAGCAGGGACCCTGTGGGTTCTCAGTAAATATTAATTCATGATGTCAAGTCCTCTCATGACGGCAGTGCTTGGAAACTGCCAAACAACAGTGTAAAAAAAGCATTTATTGTAGATGAGAAAAAGTACACCAGACAAATATGTAACTTTTGGCAATCATGAGAAGGCATAAAATACCATGAGAATTTTGAAATTTGATCCCCCCCAGTAGTCAAAGCATAGCGCTATAAAAGAAATAAGCATTGATATCAGTATAGCAATCATAATACACTGTACTTTGAATCAATAATACCCACTATAGTTAGAATTCAATAAAAGGAAAGTCTGATTTAGACTCCAGGATTTTAATGCTGTGAATTCTAGAGTCAGAGATTCGAGGAACAAAGAAGGGAATTGGATTGGGCACTTCCTCTGGGTGGTGCTTAGAGCTTCCCGATGGAAGTCTACCTTTAAAAAAATTGTTTTTCCAAGCACGAAACAGAGGGAAGTAGGCCTATGGAGTCTTTCAGCAGGAATGCGAGTGAGAGACTTCAGCCCCCTCAGGCCTCTTCCTGCATCCTGCTTCAAAACTGAGCAGCAGAACAAAAAAAAAAAACCTAGTAAGTGTACGCCAGAAGCAAATGATCAAATCCCATGGGACATACTGTGTCTCAATCTGGCCACTATTATTCTAAGTAGAAAGTGAAAATCTGGAGCTGATCCAGAGATGGGTAACCAGAGGAACAGGATTCCGGAAAACACACTGCATAAAAAACGATGGAAGGCCTTGAGAAGTTGTTGGGAGACCGGTCTTCAAATATGTGAAGTCTGTCACGGGGAAGAAAGACTAACTTGTTCTGTGTAGCTTTCAAGGGCAAGGGCAGACCCTGCGGACAGAGGCTGTGGCAGGGAAGATTTGTGTTTCTATCGGGAATGTCTTCAGAGATACGAGTTCCTGTTCTAAGAAGCATTCAAGCAGCCCACAGATGACCCCTTGTCAGAAATAAGAGGCAAGATTGGACTAGATGGTATTCAAAGTTCTAAAACTAAAATGCAATGATTAAGACCCAATTATCAAAATTTCTTGGCCCTCTAAGAGGGTCTTCTTGATATATCCTCCCAAAAATATCATAATAAAGAGTTCCAGGGGCTCCTGGGTGGCTTCGTCGGTTAAGCAGCTGACTCTTGATTTCGGTTCAAGACATGATCCTCAGGGTTATGGGACTGAGCCCGGCCTGAGGCTCCGCGCTCAGCAGGGATTCCGCCTGAGATTCTCACTCTCCCTCTCCTTCGGACCCTCCCCTGTACTGCTCAATTGCACTGTCTCTAAAATAAATAAATAATCTTAAAAAAAAGAAAAAAGAGTTCCAGAACTTAAAAAGAAAGGTGGTTTTTATAATTATATCAAGGTACGAAAATTCAAATTTTAAAAAGAATATTAAGTCATATGTATAAATCAGACAATCTGGAAACAGAGCAGGAGGGCCGTTTTGCGTTAAGGAATGGATTTCAATGCTGGTGACTTTTCTATGATAGGCAAGTAAGCTGAATGTGTTTATGACCAATAAAGTACCAAGGTCAAAATTATTGTCCATAGACTGTTTCTATGCCACCATTAAAAGCCCTCACAAAACACCTGGCTGATCAGTGCTCCCAACCTTATTTTGATTAGGGCTCAATTCAGGTTGGCTGCATTTTTTGTCATATATCTATAAGAACTGAAGTATTTATAATCTTTGTTAAATGTTTAAGAGGTTGAGGGCGCCTGGGTGAGTTGGTTAAGCGACTGCCTTCGGCTCAGGTCATGATCCTGGAGTCCCGGGATCGGGTCCCGCATCGGGCTCCCTGCTTGGCGGGGAGTCTGCTTCTCCCTCTGACCCTCTCCCCTCTCATGCTCTCTCTCTATCTCATTCTTTCTCTCAAATAAAAAAAAAAAAAATCTTTAAAAAAAATGTTTAAGAGGTTGAGCTGGACTTATAATCAAATACCCCTTTGTCATTCTTAAGGAAAAAATATGAAAATCAATTTTGGATTAAACAAATTTGACTTTGAAAATCATATTCCTTGGTACAACATAACACAAGAACTTGAAAATCTGATTCCCCTTCACTGACAACAAAGTCATTTTCTGAATGAGTTTCAAAGGCATGATGTGGTCTGATGTTTCTGCAAGAACCAGCCAAATGTCACCCAGCATTACTAACACTAGAATGGGACAGAGAATACATGCCCATTATTTCTTCCTAATTTTTGGATACATTATTTGTTTTAGTTTGATAGTTTTTACCATTCACCAGAGAGTTTCTGGGAGAAAAAGAAAAAAAAAGGGATGACACCTGATTCTTATAAAGAGCTGTTTACCAACTAAACACAGCCTACTTTAATAGAACTGTCACAGGCCAAAGTGTCAACTAAAAGTCATGGAGCCAAAAATACGGCAAATTGTGGAATTCTAGGCTTGTTTCACATGGATAAAAACTAAATTTGTCACCTAACTATATTAGCGCATTATATTTCCACTGAAATTCCTGAAGCCCTATACTTTTTTCTTATCCATAAAGCCAGTTCCTCAAAGATCATCATCAATTTACTTAGGTCACAGGAAAGCACTAAAGTTTGATTCCACAGAAGATAACAAGCATGAATGGAGCAGAAGGATCAAAACGAATCACACTCATTTGAAAACCCAAAAACCTAATGTATTCAACAAATATATACTTAGTTCCTACTAAGGGCCAGGCTCATGAATTACCCATCCCTACCACCTAGTACTGTATCAAGCACACATTAGGGTCACAATATTTTTTTTCAATATTGAATTAATATACTAATTAATTACAGAATACTGTTTTTAAAGAAGGATATTAAAGAACCTTCTGCTCAAGTGTCATCTAAATAAAGTGTAGAAAGTGTCACAGCTGTTGACGTTACCTGGAATTTATTTATTTAACTGCCAATAACAATCAGGAGGCATATTAAAAAAAAAATCTTGGTGCACCTGGGTGGCTCAGTCAGTCAAGCATCTGACTCTTGATTTCAGCGCAGGCCATGTTCTAAGGGTCATGAGATCAAGCCCCATCTTGGCTGGACATGGAGCCTGCTTAAGATTCTCTCTTTCCCTTTTCTTTTGCCCCTCCTCTCTCTCTTTCTCTCCCTCTCAAAATACATACATACATACATAAAATAAAATAATAAAATAAAACAAACAAACAAAAAAGAGAATCTTACCATTACATCAATTCATGTGAGGGTCAAAACTGTTACTTATTCTAATAGGGGGGAAAAAGGAAATTAAGTGGTTCCTAAAGAAATACATTTTCATGCCAATTACATCCATCAGCCAGTCACACTATATTTGACTATATATCAAAGTATCAATAAATTGTGCTTAATTCAGAAGTTCTACAGCTTTATGAGTTCTACTACTACTAATCACACTCCTGCCCTCAGCTACTGCTTCCGTTTTACCAGCGCATATGCAGGGAAGGCATCTCTGTGGCATGCGTATGATCACTTGCTGATATGGCACTCTGGAAGAGCATTTCAGGTGAATGCCCTGAGCCATCTGCCACAGAAGATCCCAGATGATGCTGTGATGCTCCTCCAGGAAGCTCTGATGCCAAACGTCTTTGACCAAAGACTTGAGGCTGATGGAACAGACCAGTAACTGTATGGGGTAACAGTCTGATGCACCCCTCTAAGAAGAATGGGGAGCACAAAGAAGACAGACAGTGGGGTACACTGGTCTTCCATTCGCATTCCCCTCGGCATTAGGGCTCTCTGGACCGTGCCTGATATACAAATTAAATTCCTGATAGAAAGGTTAATAAAGACAAACTCTTTTACCTTAAGTGCTCATACTGATGGAGTGCCACTAGCCTCCTGAGGGAGAGAAAGTGTGGATAACTGACCCTGGTCTTGGCCAAGATAATGACTGACAGAACCAGGGGAACAGAAGTGTAAGTGTGTGATTAGAGCGGGATAAACGAGGGGACTGTGACAAGTTTAATTTGATTAAAAAAAAAACCTTGGAGAGGCAAATGTGAAAAATATCAGCTTTTGTCACACCAGATCTATTTTGTACCCCTTATCACCATGCTCTCTGCCTTGGGAGATGGGCCTGTGTGGTCTGCAGTAGGTTCCCTTGCTCTCCAGCTGGGTTAGGCCTGGAGCAGCCAGGGCAGGCTATCGGGGGGAAAAGAGAGATCAAAGTACTTACTCCCACAGCTTTATTGCTGTGAGGTTGCCTCAGGCTGGCTACATCCCTCCGTGCAAGCTCACAGCAGCTCGCAGGACAGCTTCCTCGAGGCTTTTCTCTTCTTCTGGGTTCCAGCAACTACTCCCCTGGCACAACCTTTGGGCCAGGGATGGACAGTAACAACCCACTGCTACGAGCACTGGACACTACACTTTCCCTTATGGGTTCCCAAAACCTAACTGCACTTTCATAAATAATGCTTCAGTAAACCCCTCAAATCATCTCATCCGAATGTATAATTTGTTTCCTGCTGAGACTGACCGATAGACCAAATATGATTCTGAGATTTTGATCTTGGGTGGCTGTAAGGGTAGATGATATTATTAGCTGAGACAGAGAATACAGGAAGATGAGTATGTTCAAATGTGGAAAGAAAAACCACATTTTGAATTTGCTATGTAACAACTGTGGATCATCCAGAGAGAGAGGTTGGCAGCAGCTGTACGAGGGGACCTGGCATAAAGATGGAGATAATGAATAATTTTTTGAAATTTGTAACTCTAGATCATTGTTATAAACTCTAGCTTAAAATGAAGAGTTCTCTTAATTTAGGAGATGGAGTCAGCAAACTGTCTTTAAAATTATCGAACACTCGAGCTTAAAAGGATGTTAATTGTCTTCTAGCTGAGCACTCCTTTTATAGGTGTGGTAACTAAAGTTCACAGTTAGCTCTCAAAGGGCACACTGTTAGTTAATGGCAGGGTTAGCACTAGAATCTACATCTTCTGAGTTCTCACATCTGTGCTTTGTCCACAAAATGCAGCATCCATTGCTCCTTCACTGCATTCCACGAGTCAGCAAGGATGGAGTACTAAGTCTGTGTCCAGCCATGTGCTAATTGATGTGAGGAATCATATAGACGTAAAACAGTTTTCCAGCAGTTTACAGTCTGAATTGACTAACCTACAAATGTTTAGAAATGAGAAGGCAAGAGAGAAATGGCTGGGCAAGCTAAAGGAAAAGAGGGTATTTTGTATGACAAGGGCACTGTCGTCTAGCATTAGCAATTTGAGATTTTAGCGGTTTCATGTGAATGGCTGGTATGAGCGAGGAAGTAGTAACAGTTGGCTTGATTCTTGTCACAGCAATCAAGGATTGTCTAATTTATTCTGTTTAAGCATACAAGTTGTAATTGTAGAACATAATATGTAAGCATAAGAATCTATAAACCTATTGGTCTCTATCTAGAGAGACCACCCTTCTAAATGACAGCTTAAATCCAAACATATTTTGGCAAATGAGAGAGCAAAAAAGATGTTATTACTTGTGTATTATGAATTTATGTATGTATTGTTTTATTATTCAGCTGTAAATATAAAGTGAGTAAGAGAGATGACAGTCTGAAAGCCTACACACCTCAACATTGCTCCTTAGAAATCACATATATTTTCTCCTCTCTGTTTATCTTATGATTGCTATATACAATTCTAAATTATGCTGAGAAACCTCTTCGTAGGAATTGCAACTGGAATGCTATCATTATTCCATTTTCACATGCTCATGACTTGCTCAGCAGCACTTATCAACATTGAGAAATGACCTGCTTGGGCTCTTATAAGGGGAAAATTCCTTTAAGTCTGAAGAGCTGTTACCAATTTGGGAGTTCTTGCTGGAAGAAAAAGGTGATGCCTACATAGGCAGTTGAAATGATCTCTATTCATCTTAAGGTTGAAACTAGTTTATTTTGTAAATTACAACTTAACAATTGCTTCACACATTTTCTACTTTTCACCTGCTATGTCTATATAATAATTTCAGACTTTGGCAAATAGGAGAGATCAAAAGGGTGATAATTCCCAAGATGTGAGCCAAAATAAAAAAAGAGAGAGAGAGAGAGAGAGACAGAGAGAGAGAGAAAGAAGTCTAATGAATTAAAAACTAAGAAGGAAAAACCTCAATAGGGAAGAAGAATCATCGTCAAAGACATTTACCTAAGGCATCTGGCCTACACAAAACTCGTACCATTGAAGAGATGGATTAAGTAAGCACGTTTCTCTGTGTGTGAACTGGTGTTACAAGCTCAAATATCTTCAGGGATGGGCAGTTAATCTGAACGTACAGAGCAGCCAAATCTTAGACAATAGAGAGTTATGAGGACAATAACTATCTGAAAAGTACAGGTTCCATCTAAGGCCTCAAGTGTGTGCGTGTGTGTGTGTGCATGCATGCACGCAAGTGTGTGTGTGTGTGTGTGTGTGTGTTTACACACTATGGTCTAAACAAAGAATGGCTGTAGGCTGAATTCTGCCTGTTGACCACCAATTTGTGATGCCTGTTTTAGACACATTAAGTTGAATACTTCTTTCTACATTTTACTTTGTAAAAATTTTTCATTCCTTGGCCCAGCTAGTTTGGGACATCTCATTATTGCTATGGTCTCAGTGCTGTGTCCCCCTCAAATTCTTATGTTGAGATCCTAACCCTCCAGAAAGATTGTATCAGGAGGTGGTGCCTTCAGGAGGTGCTTATTAGGTCATAAGGGTGGAGCCTTCATGAATAAGATTAGTGGTTTTCTAAAAGAGGACCTACGGCGAGCCCTAACCCTTCCTCCATGCTTGGACACAGTGAAAAGGCACTGGCTATGAGCCAGGAGGAGGGCCCTGACCCAAACTTGCTGGTACCTGACCTCGGACTTCCCAGCCTCCAGAACCATGAGAAATAAATTTCTGTGGCTTATAAGCCACCTAGTCTATGGTATTTTGTTATAGCAGCCCAAACAGACTAAAAACAATTATCAATCCTTCCCTTTATGTTCAATTTTATAAGAAAAATCACTTTTTATAAGAAAAAGTAAAAAAATTTCCTCAGTGTGAATATATTATGTTTCATTCTGTAGGACATGAAAAGAAAGTAATTTCAGCAACTCTATCTCATGTCTTCTAAAGTCTTTCCACTCCTTCCACATAAAACACAAGGGTAGAAATTTCATGAGATTCTAGCTGCAAAGAGCAGCTCATTGATAAAAATCAGGTATAATCAAGATTACCTAAGAAATACTGACATCCTAAACACTGAGAACTGAACTGCAAAGCAAAGGATTATCTTAGTTTCACTCTGCAGGTAAAAAAACAAAACGCCATTAACTAAATGTTGCTCTTATCTTGTAGTCTCTCCATGAACCACAGTTTTGACTTTACGTTCACCCAAGCATATTAGTGGAAGACAGGATGTCTGCACAACCCAGCTCAATTATCTGTTTTTCTGTTCTATGGTATTCATCACTATGGGAAGGAAATTTTGGCTCAGATGACGCTATCTTATACCAATACTGGTGTAACAACACAGTTTAAGTTTATTCCCAAAGCCCATAATTCAACTACGAAATTACCACATGTACAGCTCATGAATTAGAAATTCTACATCAAAATTTCTTGCTAATATAAAGAGCTTTTGCTTATGTACTTTAAAACTATGGATTTAAAAAGGTCTTTTTCTTACTCATGCATTTTTAGATACTAGAATACATCCCACCTTTTCCCTCCATACAGTAAGAATTATGATAGAATTTATGACAGAATTATGTGAGTAAAATCTTTGGAAGGCTTTTCAAAGCTGCACTTCAATTTAGTTAAAAATACATAATACACAATGAACAAAGACTGGAAATCAATTTTTAAATGCACAAAATTGTATTGTGAAAGCTGAATTACAGGTGACTTTTTCATTCTGTAACACTGTATTATTGTTGATACAGTATAAATTTAGTGAAAGTTATTTAAAGCTTAGGTACTTACCGTGGTTGGAAAATAACGGCTAGTTTTGAATTTTTTCAGAGCCATAGAAGAGGTGTAGGTGCCCAAGAAGAGGATGAAAGACATGAGGGTGATATCAGGAACAAAATCACAGTTGTTCCCCACGAGCTTTCCTCCATATTTCAAACACTTCTTCGTTGACAAAATTGCCCAGTCAAAGGTAGCATTATGGTACTGAAGAAGAAAAACACAAAAATTTTTCTAGGGAACACCAAGGCATCAAAAGTAGCATTTGATATTTGATGGGCTATGTAGGGATTAGGCTAAAAGTCTCTGCTGAACAGCTGGTGGGTAACCACTGGAGGGTGAAACTTGATGAAGTGTTAATGGAATAACAGGTACGGGAGGCCAGGAGGCTAGCAATTATTGAAAATACAATGGAAATGATGCAATCTGTTACCTAGTTTGAGCTACAGTCCTACAATCATCCATTTGTTCAACAGAAACAAACCACAAAGTCCTTCTTTCCTGTCAACCTTCCTGAGAGTAAACTGAGACACACTACTATCCATAATGTGAGACTCTCTAAAACACCCTTGTTGTTCAAAAAGTACTTACTTTCTCAGTGCACGACTTCTTTGGACTCAAGCTGATGGCCCTATGGTCAATGCTCTCTAAAAGTTTTACTAGGCTAAACATGAATTTACCCAGCACTTTCACAGAACAGCTATTTCTTTTCTAAACAACTAGAGAATCGTGGTTTAAGAAATTAAGCTGTCAAAATGCTGATGGTCCCTGCGTTTTCAATTGCATATCCTAATAAAATACAGCTTTTTTGTTGTTGTTGGCTCCAGGTCAGCTTCATGAGTAGTCAGTGCTAGAATTCGCTGTAATGGGCTATGGATTTGTGTGGGGGATATCTAATCTAGCCCTATGTTACACGACTTCAAGCTCATGGGTCAATTTTCAGATTTTCTTCTATCTCATGAATGGTTTTCATGTTGTCAGTACTTCTTGATAGCAGCTAACTCTTGTTCCTATTTTCTGTTTCTAATATGCAGGAGACTCTTTTTGCTAGCACAGTGGGTAAGGCCAGGGCACTCATCCCCTAGCTGCTCGGAGTTTTAGCTGCCGCCAGCTCACACCTGCCTCCTTCTCTAGAGAACTGCCTTCAGTCACATAAGAGCTAACTCACCTAAAATGTGATGCCCTCTTGCAGCCACTTACGCAACACTAATGGGGTGCTGACTACATTTCCCCTAAGTATGTTGAAAATCTTATGTGATGATGTTTAGGAGGTGATTTAGTCATGAGAATGGAGCCTTGATGACTGAGTTTCATGTCCCTATAAAACAGACCCCAGAAAGCTCCCTTGTCTCATCTACCATACGAAGATGCAATGAGAAGGCGGCTATCTATGAACCAGGAAGTGGGTCCTCATCAGACACTCAAACTGCCAGTGCCTTGGTCTTGGACTTCCTCTTGGGTCCAGAGCTAATGAGTATGTCATGTGTTAACAGAAGAGTTCTTTGAGAATACCTTGCAAATAAATATGGAAAGATAAACTTCTCCTGTCCTTTGGGGCAAGAGTTCTACCTCATACCAAACACATCATCAATATCCTTTACTACTCAATGAATTCTCTTGATGTAAGTAACCTAGTCATAAAAGAAGATCACACATGTAAAAGAAGGATTTCTGACTAGAAAGAGTCATATTATTATAGAGCTCAAAAGATAAAGTGCTTACATAAGTCAATGAAAAAAAATAAAATCTAGATCTTTCCCTGAAATATTTTTTTCTGTATTAGTTTCAACTTATAAACAGCTGAATTACATAATTATTCTTTTATCAAACTCTTCTGAGGGGTGATTAATCATGTCTCATCTTTTTTCAGATTTCTGCATATGGATGTTTTTAGCAGAACACATTTAAAGTTTAGAGGTCATAATAGGTAACAGATTTCTTTTTCAGATCAGCAAAAATTTACCATAATATCACTTCAGCACTTTAATATCAGCAGATTCCTTCTTTATAACCCAAAGAAGTAAGCTGTGTTAAGACAATCCCAACAGGCAATTTTTATTGATTTTCTTACAGATTTAGGGTGAGGCGAAAAACAATACACACATACATAAAAATGATAGATATGTTTTCTCATTTACATCAACCTAAAATGCCAATATCACTATTTTGTAAGCCTCAAGTGATTTTTTGTATTGCTATACAGACAATTTAGCTTCCAAACCATCTAAGGGCTTTAACATAAAAACTTCAGGCAGCGTGCATAGACATCCCAGAATATATGTACACGAAGTTTCCCACTCCCATAAAAGTTTAACTCTAGCAAATAAATAATTCTATTTAAATATCACTGAAGAGGTATCTATATTATTTGTGTTATTTCAGTGTTATTATTCCATATAAGCTGATATCAATGAAGATTAGCTTCACAGGACTTTAGGTAGCATTCATATCACAAACTAAACATTAAGACAAAGCATGGTTCATCTATTAATGGTGTGTATATGCAAGTATAAAAAGTAGAGTTTTAGATAATTAGCTAATAATTTAATTGTCACAGATCTAATTTATAATAAATTTTTACCCCAATATATCTCATTTTGTTATCTATGAAACAGAAACTTTTGGGTACAAATGATA
Source organism: Zalophus californianus (assembly GCF_009762305.2). Taxonomy (NCBI): domain Eukaryota; kingdom Metazoa; phylum Chordata; class Mammalia; order Carnivora; family Otariidae; genus Zalophus; species Zalophus californianus. The sequence continues at coordinate 56,934,416 of NC_045596.1, read as the reverse complement.
TTTTTTACTTCAGAGATGCATTCTGCTTTGCCTATGTAAAGGGAACATAAAAAAAGAAACTGTACAGATTATAGTTACCACTTGCTATAACCCAGTAGTTTTCAAATTTTAATTATCAGTGAAATATTTCTTCATGTAAAATCTACCCGAAACCCCAATATTTAACACTGATAAAACTGAGCTATTCTGTGCTATGTAGTTAAGAGGCATTGAGCTTCTCTCTCTCAATACCCCTGATCCACTTCAAGGCAGACACTGAGTTACCTCTCTGGAATCCTAGCTTAGTCCGAGGGGAACACTGCTTTAAAAACAATGCTGTCTTATTAAAAGTTATCTATCTCTGGGGCGCCTGGGTGGCTCAGTCGGTTAAGCATCTGCCTTCAGCTCAGGTCATGATCTCAGGATCCTGGGATCGAGCCTTGCATTGGGCTCCCTGCTCAGCGGGGAGTCTGCTTCTCCCTCTCCCTCTGTCCCTCCTTACCCCCGACCTGTGCTCTCTTTCTCTCTCAAATAAATAAAATCTTCTATAAATAAATAAATAAATATTATCTATATCTATCACTTGTAAGTTATCTAAAATTGCCATGATTGGTTTAATCCAAGACTGAACAAACTATATCCTACAGGCCAAATTCTGCCTGGCCCCAGTTTTCATAAATAAGGTTTTATTGAGACATAATCATGCTCATTTCTTTACATAACATTCATTATTGTATTTGTGCTAGAACTACAGTGTTGAGTAATTTCAACAAAGACCAGATAGCTGACCCATAAGTGCTAAAATATATACTCTCTGGTCCTTTACAGAAAAAGTTTGTCTGCCTTGGTTTAATTTCTTATCTAAGACTCCTATATTACTTTCTATTATCCTTTTAAATAAAATCTTCATGCTTCATTCATACTAGTACATTCCACATTTTTGTTTGATGACCTTTTATACTTACATTATTATTTCATGGGTAGTGTTTTTGATACTGGTTGAGTCACTGTAAACAGTTTTGGTTTTGATCATTTATATTTTCAAATTGTGGTAAGTCATAGAAAAAGCAAAAAGATGGAAATGATTCTTTCTCAGGTTCACACAACTCCCACAGAATTTATCTGAAGTAAATACTGAACATATATCAAAACAGCAGACTGGGAAAACACCCTCATGGGCTTCAATCTCAGCTCTACCACTCTTCCAATTAAATAATTGGAAAACAGAAAAAAAGTAACTTCACTTTCCTGTGCAAGTGTCAATAAGACTTTTCACTTACATGGCTGAAAAAGAGGACCATGAAGGTCACTATGATCACAGTAGAGAACAGTACTCTTCACATGCAAACCACTCCGATTATCACTCAGGACATCATGGTGGAAAATGTACACCAAGTAACACTGGCTCCTAAAAGAGGGCAATCCTGGGTTGGACATATCCAGCACAGTTGTTAAGTGACCTAAAGAAAGAAATCCCTGAGTCCCCTGAAATATCACATAAGATACTATGTGCGTGAGTATGTATCTGGGAAAAGCAACCACAGATTTCATTAGAACCTCAAAGGAAGCAGTGATACAAAGAAGCTTTAGAAGCACTGCTCGGGTGCTGTCATAAGTGAGATTATTCCATCCTCATAGTACAACATTCTCTTTGTATGTCAACCACACTCCAGTCTTCATTTACTCTAAGAGCAAAGTCACGATCACAAAACTGACGATGATTTGTTAACTCATCAGCAAATGTTCTCCAAATAAAATAAAATTTGTTTTGTAACTACTTCTTGGTAAACTACATCCCTGTTTGAATCCTCATGGGCATTTTAAATTTAACATGTCCAAAACTAATTTCTGATTCCTCCTTAAATCCTGTTCCCCTAGGATCTTCACCATCTCTGTTAATAGCAACTTCATCCTTCTAGATTCTAAAAGCAAAAAACCTCGAAGTCATTGTTAATTCCTCTCTTTCTCACATGTCACATTATGGCAAAAATGATCTCAACATACATCCAAAATTAGGGGTGCCTGGCTGGCTCAGTTAGTGGAACATGTGACTCTTGATCTCAGGGTTGTAGGTTCCAGCTCCAGCTGTTACCACCCTTATTGAAGCCACCATTATCTCCGCTGGGCTTAATTCAGGAGCCTTTTATATCCCACAGCTTCTGTCCTTTATTCCTTAGAGGTGATTCTTACTCCTCTGTGGCTTTGATCTTTATTTCCTATACAGAATTCTATACATCATAATTTACTACTTATGTCAAAAGTTTAAGAACAAAACAAAAGGGAACATAATCTCAGAAGTCCCTTCTGTCTGTCAGAATTCTCAGAGCACATTATCTCTATTTCTCATGATGCTTACAACTTTCCATTGCAAGAATACTGTGGCCCTGCTGCCCAGAGAGATGTCTAATTGGTCTGGAGACCTGGATCTAGAAGAGATGTCAGATGTGAAGATGTCAACTTAGGGGAAGGAAAAGAGTGTAAAACATCTAAGGTACCCACAACAAAGTGAAGATACCACAAAAGATTATGAATATACCATGAGAGTGATGGGTAAAAGGAAAGGTATCTAAGAATGTTGAAAATCAAGGGAGGAGGAAAGGGTCATATGTGGAGGAGAGCTGAGAGGGTCTAGTGTTGCCAAGATGATGAGGGATGAAGACAGCAAAATCCATTGTTTTTTTTTTTTCTCTTAAATTTAACACGTTCACAACTAACTCCTAATACTGAATACTCCTAATATTAAATACTAGAGGGAGAGCCAAAGGACAGAACTGAGTTGAGAAATAAGTGAGGATGAAAAAATTGAAAAGGTTACCCAGACTATTTTTCCAAAAAATACAGTAGCAAAAGGATGGGCTAGAATATGTGAGCACTACAAGATCAAGGCAAGTTCTTTAGGGCTGATGAAGACTTCTGCAGTGTTTGTGGTGGATGAGAAAGAGCCCGGCTATGGGGACGGAAGGAAGGCGGGCATGCTGGAAAAAAACAAGAACGGGGAAAGGAAGGTGAAAGATTAAATGAGAGAGAGACTGACTAGGGCTTTGGCAATTCTTTGCACCAGGGATGGGTAAAGGCTAGAAATGACAGAAGTATAGAGCCTGCAGACCAAAGGGACTGTGTGTCACTAAAAAATAAGAAAGAAGAACCAACCAAGACAGAGGCAGGGTTTAACTTACAATACATCAGGCTCCCAAAGAAATTTTAGTTAACTGAAATCATTCATCAAGATCCAACTGTTTGACATATTCAAGGACGATATCTACCAATTTATCTACCCTTTTTATCTGGAGAACAAAAGTGAAGTAAAATAAACTTTAAACTGAAACTTGCCAGATAAAGGGAGGAGTTAAAATGGCGGAGTGTTTGGGGGACCCTAGGCTTGCCTGGTCCCTCGAACACAGCTATATCAACATCAAATCATTTTGAACAACTAGGAAATCGATGTGAGGATTAAGAAAAGAATCTGCACAAGCGGAGGGAGAGAACCTGGCAGATGCGACGTTTGGAGCTGTGAATTGCGGGAGAGAAAAGCTGTGGTGCTGCCAAAGATAGGGAGCGCTTTTCATGGAGTGAAGTTGTGGAGAGAGGGAGAGAGCGGGAGAGGGAGCAGTGCATAGGGTTTGCACAACATGCTGTGGTGAGGGGATCCACTGGGTTGCCCTGGGAGAGATCGTGCCTCTTCCTTTTTTTTTTTTTTTTTTTAAGATTTTATTTATTTTTTGAGAGAGAGCAAGAGAAAGAGCACGAGCAAGGGGAAGGGACAGAGGGAGAAGCAGACTCCCCACTGGGCAGGGAGCGCGATATGGGACTCAACCCCAGGACCCTAGGATCATGACCTGAGCTGAAGGCAGCCACTTAACTGACTGAGCTGATCACGCGCCTTCCTGGAGTACATTTGGAAGAGGGTATATTGCCTCTCCAAGGACAAAAGGCCTGCTGGGAGCCTTTGAGTAGCCGTTCAACAGTAGGGGACAGAGTTACGCAGAGAGGGCAGATAACCTGGTCCCAGCTTTTCACTGATCGTCACAACAGACTCCAGCCACCGTGTGTGTGCACCGTGGGATTGCTTTTCTGGGACAGAACAGTGCCGGCTGCAGCACTGTGAGGCTCTCCTCCAGGGCAGGCGAGTGGGTCCATGCCTTGCTATGCCCTTTAAGATTTGGAGTTTTGAATCCCAGCCACTGGCCAGAGACAAAACACAGGAGAACTGTGGTGCCAGCCATGTCAATAGCCCGGGCATGGACAGGTTGAGGGCAGGGATCTGATAAAAGTCTAGGACACAGGAGGGGAAACTGTTCCCTTTCCTTTGAGGGCCTCCTGAACAGCAGCAGCCACAGGTTCCCGTCCCCAGGGATGAGAGGGTGGGGTGATGCCATCTTCCAATCCCCCACCCCTCACCAGCACAGTTAGATTTCAGAGAGAAACACAGCAGCTCAGTGGAGGCTGGAGTCACTTATGCCAAACTCTGCACACACTGCGCTCAGCAGGGGCATCTTTACCAGGGCAGTTCTGACTGTGAGCCTGCACAGTGGGCCTCTCTCCCAGAGGACCAACACAGGCCACCCGCATGCACCAAGTCTACTGATTACAGAATGCTCCAAAGCATCAGCTTCAGTTCTGGTGAAAATAGGACCAGGCTTTCTTTTCTTTCTTTTTTTTTTTTTTTTCTTTTTTCTTTGGTATTAGGATTATAGTTTTTTGTTCATCTGTTTGCTTTTTTTGGTTCCTTTTCCTTTTCTCTTTTCTTAGATCAGGACTTTTTTTTAAAATCAGGCTTATCTTAACAAGCAAATCAAAGCACACCTAGTTAAAGGTCCAAACATTCCCCAATGCAAGCAAGGTGGAACTCTGTAGGGGACTGACCTGTGGGAAAGAGCAGTCAAAACAGAGCAGCAGAGTGCACACAGCGTACACCAGAAATACTTCCTGAAGAGCCAGGCCCTGGACAGTATATGACACCTTCTTAATATGGCATTACTCCCAGGAGCAGAAAACATAACAAGCTTTCACAATATGCAAAAGACAGAAACCTAGACATAGTAACAAGATGGAGGAATTCTCCCCAAAAGGCAGATCAAGAGGAAATCACAGCCAGGGATTTGTTCAAAGCAGATATAAGCAATATATATGAACAAGAATTTAGATCAACAGTCATAGGAATACTAGTTGGGTTTGAAAGAAGCACAGAAGACACCAGAAACCCTGGCTGCAGAGATAAAAGACCTCAAAACTAGTCAGGCCAAAAGAAATGCTATAACTGAGAAGCAAAACCGACTGGATGTAATCACAATGAGGACGAAGAAGTAGAGGACCAAATAGGTGATATAGAAGATAAAATTATGGAAAATAATGAAGCTGAAAAGAAGAGGGAAAGAAAACTATTAGATTACGAATATAGACTTAGGGAATTCAGTGATGCCACAAAGCACAATAATATACGAATATAGACTTAGGGAATTCAGTGATGCCACAAAGCACAATAATATCTGTATTGTAGGAGTCCCAGAAGAAGAAAAGTGGGAATAAGGAGCAGAAGGTTTATTTGAACAAATTATAGCTGAGACTTTCCCTAATCTGGGGAAGGAAACAGACATTCAAGTCCAAGAGGCACAGAGAACTCCCCTCAAAATCAACAAAAACAGGTCAATGTCACAACACATCATAGTGAAACCTGCAAAATACAAAGATAAAGAGAGAATTCTGAAAGCACCTAGGGGAAAAACGTCTTTAACCTACAAGGATAGACACATTAAGACTGCAGCAGACCTGTCCACAGAGACCTGGCAAGCCAGAAAGGAGTGGCATGATGTATTCAACATGCTAAATGGGAAAAATATGCAGCCAAGAATACTTTATCCAGCAAGTCTGTCATTCAGAATAGAAGGAGAGATAAAGAGTTTCCAAGACAAGTAAAAACTAAAGGAGTTTGGAAACACTAAACCAGCTCCGCAAGAAATATTAAAAGGGACCCTTTGAGTGGCAAAGAGAGAAATAGAAACAAAGACTAGAAAGGAACACAGACAATGTACAGAAACAGTGACTTTATAGGTAATAAAATGGCACTAAATTAATATTTATCAATAATTACTCTGGATGTAAATGGACTCAATGCTCCAATCAAAAGATAGAGGGTATCAGAGTGGATAAAAAAAAACAAAACAAAAACAAGACCCATAGACATGCTGTGAACAAAAGACTCATTTGAGACCCCCCAAAGACACCTCCAGACTGAAAGTGAGGCGGTGGAGAACCATCTATCATGATAATAGACATCAAAAGAAAGCTGGAGTAGCCATACTTATATCAGACAAACTAGAGTTTAAACCAAAGACTATAACAAGAGATGAAGAAGGGCATTACATCATAATAAAGGGATCTATCGAACAAGAAGATCTAAAACTTGCCAATATTTATGACCCCAACTTGGGAACAGCCACATATATAAATCGATTAATAACAAACTTAAAGAAACACATTGATAATAATACAATAATAGTAGGGGACTTTAACACCCTATTCACAGCAATGGACAGACCATCTGTCTGTCAGATCAAGGGCTCTCAAGAAGATCAACAAGGAAACAAGGGCTTTGAATGACACACTAGACCAGATGGATTTAACACACATATTCAGAGCATTTCATCCTAAAGCAGGAGAATACACATTCTTTTCAAGTGCACATAGGATAACCTCCAGAACAGATCACATACTGGGTCACAAATCAGGCCTCAACAGTACAAAAAGATTGAGATCATACCATGTATATTATCAGACCACAATGCCTTGAAACTTAAAGTCAATCACAAGAAAAAATTTGGAAAAACCACAAATACATGGAGATTAAAGATTAAAGAACATCCTACTAAAGAATGAATGGGTTAACCAGGAAATTAAAGAAAAAATTTAAAAAAATACATGGAAGCAAATGAAAATGAAAACATGACAGTGCAAAATCTTTGGGATTCAGCAAAGGCAGTCATAAGAAGGAAGTATATAGCAATGCAGGCCTTCCTCACGAGCAAGAAAAGTCTCAAGATTACAACCTAACCTTACACCTAAAGGATCTGGAAAAAGAATAGCAAATAAAGCCTAAAACCAGCAGAAGAAGGGAAATAATTAAGATTAGAACAGAAATAAATGATATAGAAATTTTTAAAAAGACAAAACTAGGAGACAGTTCTTTGAAAGAATTAACAAAATTGATAAATCCCTAGCCAGACTTATCAAAAAGAAAAGAGAAAGGATCCAAATAAATAAAATCATGAATGAAAGAGGAGAGATCACAACCAACCCTGCAGAAATACAACCAATTATAAGAGACTATTATGAAAAATTATATGCCAACAAATTAGGCAATCGGGAAGAAACAGATAGTTCCTAGAAACATATAAACTACCAAAACTGAAACAGGAAGAAAGAGAAAGTTTGAACAGACCCAGAACCAGCAAAGAAATTGAATCACTAATCAAAAATCTCCCAACAAACCAGAGTCCAGGGCTGGATAGCTTCCCAGGGGAATGCTACCAAACATTTAAAGAAGAATTAATACCTATTCATCTGCTGCTGTTCCAAAAAATAGAAAAGGAAGGAAAACTTTCAAACTCTATGAGGCCAGCATTATCTTGATTTCAAAACCAGACAAAGACCCCCACTAAATAGGAGAATTAAAGACCAATACCCCTGATGAACATGAATGCAAAAATTATCAACAAGATACTAGCTAATCGAATCTAACAGTACATTAAAAGGATTATTCACCGTGATCAAGTGGGATTTATTCCTGGACTGCAGGGGTGGTTCAAAATCCGCAAATCAAACAACGTGATACACAACATTAATAAAAGAAAGGATAAGAACCATATGATCCTCTCAAAAGACATAGAAAAAGCATTTGACAAAATACAGCATCCCTTCTTGATAAAAACCCTCAAGAAAGTAGGGATAGAAGGAACATACCTCAACATCATAAAGGCCATATACAAAAGACCCACAGCTAATATCATCCTTAATGGGGAAAAACTGAGAGCTTTTCCCCTAAGGTCAGGAACACGACAGGGATGTCCACTCTCACCACTGCTGTTCAACATAGTACTGGAAATCCTAGCCTCAGTAATGGGACAACAAAAAGAAATAAAAGGCATCCAAATTGGCAAGGAAGAAGTCAAACTTTCACTCTTTGCAGACGACTTGATACGCTACATAGAAAACCCGAAAGTGTCCATCAAAAAATTGCTAGAAATAATACATGAATTCAGCAAAGCCACAGGATATAAAATCAAGGTACAGAAATCTGTTGTATTTCTAGACACCAATAAGGAAGTAGAAGAAGGAGAAATCAAGGAATCAATCCCATTTAAAATTGTACCATAAGATACCTAGGAATAAACCTAACCAAAGAGGTAAAAGATCTACACATGAAAACTACAGACTTAGGAAAGAAATTGAAGAGGATGCAAAGAAATGGGAAAACATTCCATGCTTATGGATTGGAAGAACAAATATTGTTAAAATGTCTATACTACCCAAAACAATGTAAATATTCAATGCAATCCCTATAAAAATAACACCAGCATTTTTCACAGAGCTGGAACAAACAATTCTAAAATTTGTATGGAACCAGAAAACACCGTGAATAGGCAAAGTAATATTGAAAATGAAAAGCAAAATGGTGGCATCACAATCTCACACTTCAAGCTATATTACAAAGCTGTAATCATCAAGACAGTATGGTACTGGCACAAAAGCAGACACATAGATCAATGGAACAGAATAGAGAACCCAGAAATGGACCCACAACTGTATGGTTAACTAATCTTTGATAAAGCAGGAAAGAATATCCAATGGAAAAAAGACAGTCTTTTCAAAAAATGGTGTTCGGAAAACTGGACAGTAACATGCAGAAGAATGATACTGGACCACTTTTTTACACCATACACAAAAATAAATTCAAAATGGATGAAAGACCCAAATGTAGGAAAGCATCAAAATCCGACAGGAGAAAACAGGCAGCAACCTCTTTGACCTGGCAATTTCTTACTAGACACGCCTCTGGAGGCATGGGAAACAAAAGCAAAAATGAGCTACTGGGACTTCATCATGATAAAAAGCTTCTGTACAATGAAGGAAACAGTCAACAAAACTAAAAGGCAATGGGTGGAATGGGAGAAGGTATTTGCAAATGACATATCTGATAAAGGATTAGTATCTAAAATATATAAAGAACATATACAACTCAACACCAAAAACAAACAATCCAATTAAAAAATGGGCAGAAGACAGACATTTCTCCAAAGACATTCAGATGGCTAATAGACACATGAAAAGATGCACAACATCACTCAGCATCAGGGAAATACAAACCAAAACCACAATGAGATACAACTTCACACCTGTCAGAATGGCTAAAATTAACAACTCAGGAAACAATAGATATTGGCAAGGATGTGGAGAAAGTGGAACCCTCTTACACTGTTGGTGGGAATGCAAACTGCTGGAAAACAGTATGGAGGTTCCTCAAAAAGTTAAAAATAAAACTACCCTGTGACCCAGCAATTGTGCTACTAGGTATTTATCCAAAGGATACGAAAATGCTGAGTCGAAGGGGCACATGCACCCCAATGTTTATAGCAGCATTATCAACAATACCCAAATTATGTAAAGAGCCCAAACGTCTATCAGCTGATGAACGGATAAAGAAGAGACGGTAGATATATATATACACACATACACACAACAGAATATTACTCAGTCATCAAGAGGAATGAAATCTGGCCATCTGTAACAATGTGGATGGAACTAGAGTATATTGTGCTAAAAGAAATAAGTCTGTCAGAGAAAGACAAATATATGATTTCATTCATATATAGAATTTAAGAAACAAAACAGATGAACACAGGGGAAGGGAAGGAAAAATAATATAAAAATAGAGGGAGAAAGACCATAAGAGACTCTTAAAAATAGAGAACAAATTGAGGGTTGCTGGAGGGGAGGTAGGTGGGGAGATGGGCTAAACAGATGATGGGCATTAAGGAGGGTACTTGTTGGAATGAGTACTGGGGGTTACACATAAATGAATCACTAAATGCTATTCCTGAAACCAATTCTACACTATATGTTGACTAACTTGAATTTAAATTAAAAAATAAATAAAATGAAATTGCCAGATAAAATATAGGACGCCCAGTTATATCTGAATTTCAGATAAAGTGAATAATATTTTTAGTATAAGTATGACCTATGCAATATATAGGACATATTTATACTAAAAAAATTGTTCATTATTTACCTGAAATTCAAATGTAACTGGAACCCTTCGTTTTTGTTTTGTTTTGTTTGCTAACGCTGGTGAGGCTATTTCAATTACATATAGGCTATTCTGAGTAACAGCAACATGTGGAAAATAGAAAAATGTGGCCAAAAAAACCCAGAAAATGCACTGGGTCCTGATTACATAAAGGAACTAAGATAGTGTTAAGGGAGCAATAAAGAAGAATAAAAAACAATTTTTAAAAGTTTCCTTGGAGAAATAAAATATGTCCACCTAAATATTAACTAATAATGCAAGACAGTAAAAGAAAGTGTCTAAATGAATGGTACAGAGATTAGTAGATTCAGAAAAAGGACTTATCAGTTTCATTCAGCACAGAGAAAACAAAATTTAAGCTAAGCCTTGAAAGAAAGACAGGTCCCTGTAGAACTCTCATACTCCAAAGGGTAGAAAGAAGAGTGTGGCAGGAGAACAAAACTAAAAAAGAATGACAGAGAAAGTAACAAAAGTGAGTGGACGGGGGAATAAAAGTGAGAAGCTTTGGATGTGTATTGCTTTCTGCATTGGCAGAAACCAAGAGGTAAAGCATTAGACAGGGAGATGAGAAAAGATGCTGATTCAGAGACATGCAATGCTTCATTCACTTATCCAAGAAGTCCTTCATTCAAAATTTATTGGACGTTCACCGTGTGGAGAAACTAACAGTGAGTGGACCAGGTGAGCCAAAACAAACTGATGGTGCAAATGGGTAGTAAAAAAAAAAAAAAAGCTGTTACGAGAAATAGGACCAAGTTGCTGAGGATCTTAACTGTGGTCAATCTCATGAAAAAGAGACATCAATCTATTTTTCTGGATCTCATTTTCTAGAGAATTATTCTGTTAACACTGAATGGATTTATTTATAAATCTTAAAAGTATAAGATATACTGAAGGATGACTTTAAAAATTTAAAATTCTATAGCATCCTCCCCAAAGACAAAAGTGGGTGACATATATGTGAGAGAGGATGAGCAAAATGTTCATTGAAGCTAGGTGATGTGTATATGGAGGTTCGTTGTACTATTCTCTATATTTTACTGCATGTTTTAAATTTTCCATAATATTTTTAAAAGTAGGAACATGTGGGGCACCTGGGTGGCTCAGTTGGTTAAGCGACTGCCTTCGGCTCACGTCATGATCCTGGAGTCCTGGGATCGAGTCCCACATCGGGCTCCCTGCTCGGCGGGGAGTCTGCTTCTCCCTCTGACTCTCCTCCCTCTCATGCTCTCTGTCTCTCATTCTCTCTCTCTCAAAAAAAATAAATAAAATCTTTAAAAAAAAAAACAGTAGGAACATGTGATGTTCAAGGGGATTTAAGGACAGAATGGCACTTGCCTTTCTCAGTAAGAGAAAATCACAAAGATGTTACGCACAAGAAGATTAATATGACATTCTACATCCCATGAAAATGAATGTTAACTCCTAAAATCACCCTGAAGGTACATCAAATCAAAGCACTTTTGCTTACATGTCTGACTGCCAAGCAGAATTTATGAGACTATAATAGTTTTTAGTTCCATGATTAACAACATCTCCATGTAGACATGATATGCTTCACTGGGTAACCCAATAAGCAAAAAAATAAAATAAAATAAATAAAAATGAAAGATTCCTTATTGCTCTCCTTAGGTATCAACTGGTAAAGTATGTGCCTTTTGAAATATATATAAACAAAGGTAATGCTACAAATAAAAGTCTCAAGGTTAAGTGGTTAATGTACTCATTTAGAGTTTTTCTCCCTGCAGTGAGTAGACCAGACTTGCAGTAATCTGCAATCTTACGTTATCAACTAAAGGATACATTTGAGCTGTAGTCGTCTATAGTTGTACATGTTGTTGTGAAATATCAAAACTAATTGGTTGTTCTACTTGTGATTAAAACAGAAAGTAGAACGAAACTGGACCACTTTCTCACACCACACAAAAAATAAATTCAAAATGGATGAAAGACCCAAATGTAAGACAGAAAACCATCAAAATCCTAGAGGAAAACACAGGGAGTAACCTCTTTGACATTGGCCATAGCAACTTCTTTCTAGATAGGTCTCCTGAGGCAGGGGAAACAAAATTAAAAATAAACTCTTGGGATCTCATCAAGAGAAAAAGTTTCTGCACAGTGGAGGAAACAAGCAACAAAACTAAAAGGCAATGGGGTGGAATGGGAGAAGATACCTGCAAGTGACATATCTGATAAAGGGTTAGTATCCAAAATCTATGAAGAACTTATCAAACTCAACACCCAAAGAACAATCCAATTAAAAATGGGCAGAAAACATGAATATATTTTTCCAAAGAAGACATACAGATGGCTAGCAGACACATGAAAAGATGCTCAACATTACTCAGCATCAGGGAAATACGAATCAAAACTACAATGAGATATCACCTCACACCTGTCAGAATGGCTAAAATTAACAAGTCAGGAAACAACAGATGTTGGCGAGGATGTGGAAAAAGGGGAACCCTCCTACACTGTTAGTGGGAATGCAAGCTGGTGCAGAGACTCTAGAAAACAGTATGGAGGTTCCTCAAAAAGTTAAAAATAGAGCTACCCTATGATTCAGCAATTACGCCACTAGGTATTTACCAAAAGAATACAGAAATACTAATTCAAAGGGATACAGGCACTCCAATGTCTATAGCAGCATTATCTACAATAGCCAAATTATGGAAACAGTCCAAGTATCCATTGACTGATGAATGGACAAGGAAGATGTGTGTGCATATGTGTGTGTGTGTGTGTGTGTGTGGAATATTACTCAGTTGTCAAAAAGAATGAAATCTTGCCATTTACGATGACACAGATGGAGTTAGAATGTATTATGCTAAGCGAAGTAAGTCAGTCAAAGAAAGACAAATACCACATGATTTCACTCATGTGGAATTTAAGAAACAAAACAAATGAGCAAAGGGGAAAAAAAGAATGGGAAAGCAAGAAACAAACTCTTAACTACAGAGAACAAACTGATGTTCACCAGAGGGGAGGAAGATGGGGATTAAGGAGCACACTTAGTGTGACGAGCACGGGGTGATGTACGGAAGTGTCGAATCACTATACTGTACACCTGAAACCAATATTATACTATATGTTAACTAACTGGAATTTAAATTAAGAAAAAAGAAAAGGTCACTTCCAACCTCTCCAACCAAGCTGGATAAGGTATAAAATCATAGTTTTTAAAAATCCAGCAGAGAGGTGAGGATACAAAGAAACTTAAATAAATTCTAAACAAATTACAAGACCCTCATGGAAGAGAAGAACTCCATGGCTGCCTCGTGTGTGCCAGAGCAGCATATGGAACATAAACCCACTGCAGATGGAGGTATGGAGAAATAAGCCAAATCTTCAATGAGTTTTTAGTGGCTGAATGCACACTGGGGTGACAGATCAGAATTCCAAGGAACCCTAGGCATTTGACTGAGCCTGCATCCATACACCAAACTTTCTCACGGTCTTTGCCAAGTGCACAGGTTGTATACGTAAGGCAGGAGGTTTGATAGGAGAGCTAAGAGAAATCCCCGCTTAGACATGGAGCCCCTACCAAATATAAGAAAGTCACTCTCCTAAGATGGGAAGCAGGGCAGAAGAGTGCAGGAAAACCCCTCCAAGGCATTCAGGCACTCCTTTAAGAGCTCAGGCATCTGAGCAGTTGGGCAAAGAAAGATCTCCCCTGGCTCAGAAGCTGAGGCATAAAACAAGACAACAAGCATTCCCCATGGGACTTTCTGGGATAATGGCAATGTTCTACATGTACCTTGTTTTGGGTGATGATTACATGAGTCTATAAAATGTCAAAACTCAATGCAATGAGCATGTAAGAACAATGTGTTTTAAAGTATATCTCAAATTTAACAATAATTTTTTTTAAAAAGAGAATCTAATGTGAAAAACAAAAAGGAACTAATCCATTTAATCACCTCCTTGGAAAAGCTTTGATGTTAGACTGTGAAATCTGTCTCTCCCTCTGAGAGCTGCTAAGTGGAAGCCAGAGATCCTAAGACTCATTGTGTCCATACAGTGTGGAGAAGCTGTGGCTGGTCTCAAAGTTTTAGAGGGACCTTTCAAAGAATTCTGTTTGCAGGTTGAAAGGCTATGCCTACCAGTAAGTCTACAGGAAAACTGAAAAGGTGAGAGGCATTAAAAACCCAGTGAAGCCAACAATGAATGGAAATAATGGAAAACCTGCCTTTTTATCTTTTTTTAAAAAAGATTTATTTGAGAGAGCGAGAATGAGAGAGAGAGAGTACATGAGAGGGGGGAGGGTTAGAGGGAGAAGCAGGCTCCCCACTGAGCAGGGAGCCCGATGCGGGACTCAATCCAGGGACTCCAGGATCATGACCTGAGCCTAAGGCAGTCACTTAACCAACTGAGCCACCCAGGCGCCCCCTGCCTTTTTATCTTGAGGGATGCTTATTCTAGAGTTCCAGGCAATTGCCCAGTTTTCCTGAAAACACACTACTACTACGAAGAAGAAAAGTTGTCTTCATTCTAATGAAGCTGAAGAGTTAAGCCTTCCCTCCTCTGACAGGGTGTTCTCAGAGCCTTGTGAGAGGGAGCCCTGCTGGTGCCCCAGGGCTGCATGTCACTTTTCCAGCACTTTCTTTCATAATCTAATTACAGCAGAATAAAAGAAATTAAATCCTTGCTGACTGTATGTCCCAGGAAAAGACTGAGGGTAGCAGAGCTAGCATGGCCAAACAGGGAGAGGGCCCAGTCGCCCGTCAGAGCTGTGGCATCCAACTTACTTTCTCCACCAACCTGAGTTATGGTGGCAACATGGCCTAATGGAATGATAAAAATACCTAAACAGAATAATAACAGTAGCTAACCTGACTGAGAAGTAAGTATGTGCCAATCACTACGCTAAGTCCCATCTATTTACTCATTTGACTTTTATAAAGTCAGGGAGATAAAGTACTATTATCATCACCATTTTACAAATGGGAAACTGAGCAGCTACCAAAACCCATTAAGTAGTGGATCCCTGAATTTGAAACTGGGCATGAGAACTCAATATCTGTAAGTCCTTCTATATGAAACACTATTCTGCTTCCCCAAATAATAGAAAGAGGCAGACTTTGGAGTTAGAAAGCCCTGAGTTCAAATCCTGATATTACAGATACTGACGATATGGCCTTTGGAAGGACAGTTAACCTTTCTAAGCTTTGGCTTCATTCATATGATACAGGTAACATAACAAAATAGATGGACATAGGGGAAGAGAAGGAAAAATAAAATAAGATAAAAACAGAGAAGGAGACAAACCATAAGAGACTCTTAACTATAGGAAACAAACTGAGGGTTGCTGGAGGGGAGATGGGGGGGACTGGGTAACTGGGTGGGCATTAAGGAGGGCACTGGATGTAATTAGCACTGGTGTTATATGCAACTGATGAATCACTAAATTCTACCCCTGAAACTAATAATATACTATATGTTAACAAAATTGAATTTAAAAAAAATTTTTTTAAACACAGGTAACATAAAACTCAAAAGCTATTCTTAGGATTATAGACAATTAATATGAAGAGCCTGGCCCTTAGTAAGTGCTCAACAAATGGTAGTTATTACTGGTGATAATAAATCATATTACCTCTTTAATACTCATTTCTGGATTTTGTATATTTTCTAATTTTGTGTGTGTGTGTGTGTGTGTGTGTGTGTGTGTAAGCAAAGTATACCTAAAGGCATTGATATGGATAGAAAAGGAGAAATGAAGGATAGAATAAAAGCTGTCCTTCACCATTACATACATACATACACACACATACACGCATTTTTTCCTAATCCCTTCTTCAGAGGTGCTGAACATAGCAACTTAACATTTTAATTAAGGTGTGTGACTGATACACACATGAGGGGACTATTGCCCTGGAGTACAGAACATGCATAAGAACTGAAATTGTAAACATTTCCATCTGCAAACATTGAAGCATAATGGTGGACTAGAAATATCACAGGTCTTAGAACCAACCACTCAGACTTCTGTTCAAATCTTTGTTTTAATAATTTATGGCTATGTGACCTAGAGCAAGAAAGGTTATTTACCTTCTAAAGCTTTAGTTTCTCTCATCTGTAAAATGAACATAATTATACATTGGTTGTGTTAACGATCATAATATGTGTAAAACACCTTGTCTCTAGTAGATGCCCTATAAATGGCAGCTAGATTGTAATCATTATTATGCCTTTATGTCTTCTATCACAGTCATATTAGAAGTCAATCACAATTTCCATTTGTTTTCCATAAATCTTATAGTGGTATCTTATAATTATATATCAATTCCTAGAGTCACTCCAGCATTTGCCCAAAGACAGGGCTTAAAAATTCATTAATTTTAAAGCTTTCCTTGATTAGTTACAAAAGGAATTAAGTTAGAAATAATCTCTTTTTAAGTCAGTGGAAATGTTTTATTAATTCTTAATTGCAAATTAACTTATGGTTTTAATTAATTATATA
Source organism: Zalophus californianus (assembly GCF_009762305.2). NCBI lineage: Eukaryota > Metazoa > Chordata > Mammalia > Carnivora > Otariidae > Zalophus > Zalophus californianus. The sequence goes on along the minus strand of NC_045596.1, from coordinate 56,917,671 downwards.
TTTTTTAAATTTTTAATTAGACTTTAATTAAAATTATTTCAAGTCTAGAAGGAACTATTTTTCTCTGTATTTTAATCAAGTTCTTTTAGGCAATAGGCTGGCTGGCTCAAAGACTGAAAATTGATCTCTTTTCTGTATATGGCTTTTAAAACATATTCTCTCTCTCTCACACATACACACACACACACACACACACACACACACACACAAACACAAAGAAAGAGGCAAGGTTTAGAGAAAATCAGAGAGAACTTTAACAGTAAGGAAAGTCAAGAGAGCCACAGAACATGAAAACAAGAGAGAAATAGGGTCAAGTGAGAGTTGTTCAGGAAAGACACAAAACATCATCTTTGAAAGGGTGTTGTGGGCACTCATTACATAACACCTCTGCAGAAGTGTTCTGGTCTCCTGAGAGATGGGCGCTCTATCAATACAAGGTATTATGGCTTCTGTCTTTATAACTGAGAGATTGATATTCTTTGGTAAGATTCCATATCCAGTGTAGAAGGAACACAATTAGAAGCCTGAAATAGCACTTTCCCCTTTTTCTCCAACACAAAAGTCTCCTTCTAGTGTGTGACCTTCCATGCAAAACAGCACATTTTTAAAGCTTAGTTCCAGTCTCTTAAAGATCCTTGGTTACAAGCCATGGGAAAGGATATCATGTGACAGAATCCCAGTCCTAAGTGACAGGGGAAATGTCCTACTACAATCACCCTTAGTGAGGAGAACACAACACCATTTGGTAGTCAGAAGAATTCTTAATCGTACTAGAAACAGAGAGAGGATACCATGCTCTCATTTTTCGACTGCCCTCACTTTCCCTTGTGAAAATATTTCAAGGTGACAATGAATGGATACAGTAGTTAAAAATCCTAAGAAGGTTTAAAAAGCATGTTGTAGGAGTAAATATTCACTTGAGTTAAAAAAGAAAAAAAAGCTGACTAGAGCAAGGGAAGTGTTTCTTTCTGTTCCTCCACAATCACTGATTATTAAAGTTGTGTTCACGCGCAGATTGCTGAAGGGTAGGAGACATCATGTTATGAATATTATAATTAGAGTATATAATACGCAAGTGGTTTGAAATATTAAGTCACTTACCATGTCAGTAGAAGAAATAGTTGGCAAATCCTCTGGGGCCAATGTAGTGTCATTAGATATTGAGCTATTAACTGTAAGAAAAAGACAATCTTTTACCATAAAAATAAAATAAAAATGACCTAAATGCATAACTCAAAATCTAAAAAAGCTAAGCTAGACATTAAAATGTCTTCAACAATAACATAAAGCACAATGAATTTTTCTTTATTGTAACTGTATTCACCTTCACCTAGATAAAAATTACCAAAGACTCAGACATATCTCTTGTACTCTAATCTTGATAAGAAACAATGGCAAACATTTAAGAAAATGGTATTACAATTTGTTTCAGGTTTCAAAAAAAGAAAAAGAAAAAGAAAAAAACTTCACCATTACTAAAAGGCACTCAATATATTCTGCCTAGTGAAAGAAATGGATATGTTAGTAAGTAAGTTGATCACTGGCTTCACGTATGGTCAAATCTTGCCAAGTGCAATTTCACTAACTAATTTAGAATTTTTGGAAATTTGCACTGCATATGAGAAAGTGTATCTTTGCAAAATGTGGGAAAACAAAAAATCTTTCAAATACATAATAAATTATATAAATATAATGGGAATAAATATTTATCTAATTTTAAAAAATTATTTTCATATAATTCAGCACGATTTGTAGAGTTATTAAGAGGTTACTTTTGGAGAAACCTAATTTATTTATTAAATCAACTCTCCTCTTGGAAATATTTCGTTTTTTTAAAATTTATCAGTCTAAAATTAAGACAGTATTTAAAGAGAGTTCTATAATTAAAACATTTTTTATCAGATAAAGCTTTTTCCTACTATATGAAGTTTTATGTGTTATAAAATAGTTACTCAGAGAATATCCCTAATTTGTGGAGATACTGTAAAATGACAAGTTTTTGTCTTTGAGTGTCACATTTAACATCCAAATTGCTAATTGTCATTTGGTCCCCTTCTCCCTGCCCTCTCCTGCCCCCAAGCCACTAGACTATCCTTTTAGATTATGTTTTAGGTCCTACCTACATAAGCTCTTAAGGAGAAACAGATTTATTTGACTGTTGAAATTTAGAATATAAGATCCATGAGGGAAGAACAGAAAGGGCAAGTCTTGTTCATGCTTTTCCACAGAATCTGCCCAGTCTGGCACTTAACTAACAAGAACTCAAAAATATTTGTTTTATTATTCAACCTCAAAAAAAGGAAAATTCTACCATTTGCAAAAATATGGAAGAGGGCATTATGTTAAGTGAAACAAGCCAGACAAAGACAAATACTGTATGATGTCACTTATAGGAAGAATCTAAAAAAAAATTAAAATAAAAAATAAGTATAACTCATAGAAAGAGAGAGTAGAATGGTGGTTCCCAGGGGTTGGGGAGGGGGGTTGGGGGAAATAGGAAGAAGTTAGTAAAAGGGTATAAACTTTCAGTTATAAGAGGAATAAGGTCTGAGGATCTAATGTATAACATGGTAACTATAGCTGTTAATATTGTACTGCATAATTGAAATATGCTGAAAGTAGGCCTTAAGTGTTCATAAAATAAAATAAAATAGAATAAAATGTGAGGTGATGGATATATTAATTAACTTGGTGGGAATCCTTTCATAATGTATACATATATGAAATCATCATTTTCACTTTAAATATAATTTTATCAATTTTACTCCAATAAAGCTGAAAAAATACTCATTTACTGTCAATAAATGAGGCTAGAATAGGGACCAACCATTTAATGACTTCAAATGAATGAGAGCAGATAAAGGCAAAAGAAATGAAATAAGGAAAACAAAGGGGAGAAAATATTTAGCTTGAGCCCTAGTTTTTCTCAATTTTGGAGTCCATTCTGATCTTTGAAGGTTCTGGAATTGTTAAACTTTTAATCTAAAGCTAGCTGCTGCTAGGGCATCCCTATTTCCTCAATAAAACAGGCACATGTGCAAACTATTTGCTTACTCTGTTTCACTGCAGGTCATGGAAAGAATCAAAATAGGCTAAAGGATGCTTGGCCCAAACAATAAAGCCAAACATGAACCCATTCCCAAAAGGAAGAAGATGTTAGTACATTTTTATTAACAAAACCTAGATTTTTATTACGATTTTGTTTAAAAAAGCCTAAAGTACATTTTCTTACATTATTCCATTTGCTCATTTAAAAACACCTGAGAACATGTAACAGGTATATTTTTATACCCACTTTATGTTGAATAGGACTCTGAAGCAAGATATGCCAGGTTTCTTGCCCAGGATTGTAGAATCAACCAGAAGTAGAATAGGTACCAAAATCTTGTTTGGCATTCTTTCTTTTCCTACTCAGCATCTGATTTTTGTGGCCACAGAATTCAAGGTGGGATAATACTCTCCAGTGTTAGATGATGTGAATCTCAACTGTGAGGTGAAATGTCTGACTTGTCTGAGCTTTCGAAAGAAAATAGCATATACGAAATCACAGACACTATTTAGATGGTGTCTGGGAAGCTGCTCTTCCTGAGCAAAATTCTTTTATGCAATTTTATGAGCTTCCTATCACAAGAGAGTGAAGGTCTTTTTGCAACATACTTTTCCGCATAAAAACAAGGAGTAGGAGTGAGGGAGAAAGATATCCAACCCTCCTTTTTTTGTGAAATGAATGACAGATAATAAAGACCACAAGTGAACTAAAATAGGATTCCAATCCAAATTTTCAGTAACTACTTTTAAGTTCTAGATACACATCAATTCTGCTCATCTAAATTCCTTTTATCTTTTCAGTTTTCCTCTAAGACAAGCTATTAAAGCATACGGGCTCTAAAAATCCCAAAAGACTAGTATCAAAAGGACCATAAAAAGTATATGCCTTTCCTACTTATTTTAGTATGTAGCTGCTTCAAGAGAACTTCAAAATAAATATATAAACAAGCACTTCCATAAATGCATATTAGCAGAATATGGTAGAGTCCATAAGTAAGATTAAAAGTAAATTTCTTTAAGTTCACCTAAGAGAAAATCATCAATTCCAATTGGGAGTTTTGTCTATGAGAGCCACTGGTCACCATTTGGATCCAGATACATACAATGCAAGTATTTTGGCAACCAAGTGCAGAATGATCTATGTATATACAATTTGTAATATCCTTAATTAGGGTTCTGAAAAGGTCAAATAGAAAAGCATAAACACACTGCACTCTGTCTTCACTATTTGCTCAGCACCATGGCTTATGAAGCAAAGAAAGTCTTTGCCCTAGGAATTTGGCTAATTTAGAACTAGCCAATTGTCACTGGGACAGTCTGTGTCCCATACTTGGTTTCAGGGAGTTTTCACAGGTTGCTCGTTTTATGTTCCTCAGATTTTCACCTCTTTTTTTTTTTTTTTGAACTTTTTGGGTTTTTTTTTGTTTTGTTTTTATTTGACTCTGTTATGTTAATCACCATACATTACATCATTAGTTTTTGATGTAGTGTTCCATGATTCATTGTTTGCGTATAACACCTAGTGCTCCATGCAGAACGTGCCCTCTTTAATACCCATCACGAGGCTAACCCATTCCCTCCACTCTCCCCCCCACAGAACCCTCAGTTTGTTTCTCAGAGTCCATAGTCCCCCATGGTTCGTCTCCCCCACCGATTTCCCCCCCTTCATTTCTCCCTTCCTACTATCTTTTTTTTTTTTTAACATATGATGCATTATTTGTTTCAGAGGTACAGGTCTGTGATTCAACAGTCTTGCACAATTCACAGCGCTCACCATAGCACATACCCTCCCCAATGTCTATCACCCAGCCACCCCATCCCTCCCACCCCCCACTCTCTTGATCCTCCTTCCTGTGTATCAAATTCTGGCTGATCCTCTGGAATAGGGAATGAATATTGTCAGTAACAGACATTTAAAAATGTGCCTGGGAGTGTTCCTATCTTAAGCTGGCTTTTTTCCCCCTCTATGCTTGATGAGAGATCTACAGAAAGAACAGGCTATGAGCAGAAAAAAAAGGTGACATCCATATGTCAATGTTAGTATACCTCCTGCACAGGGACTATCCATTGCTCCTTTAAGGTTGTCCTTCCTTATCCTCTAGTACCTGGCACCAGGAACTATCCCATGATTCCTCTGCTTTACACATTAGCAGAAACTATAACATCAAGAATATACACAAAAGCTATAAGGTCAACTAGGAGCAACAAATGGCCATTGAGGCAGATCTGTCTGCTTTGATGTACCACCACGTCACAAGTTAGAGAAAGGAGTGCTAAGAAAACTGGGCTGGAACTCTGGCTCCACCACCTTCTGGAGCATAGGGTCACCTCACTGCTATTGGCCACAGGTCCTTCACTTGTGAAATTGGATTTGAAACAATAAGGTTACTGTGCGGGATTATGTAAGACGGTGTAGGCAAAATTGTTAGCAGAGTATCCAGTAGCAAGTGGAACTGAAAGAGATGCTAGTAAGGTTACTACTAGCTTTATGACCTGGAGAAAGCAAACTTCACCCCTGGGAAAAAATCGGCTACCTCACAAGCTTTATGTGATGATTAAATACATACATATTATAATATTACAATATACTGAAATACAGTTTATAGAAATCCCTTAGTAAGGGGCGTCTGGGTGGCTCAGTTATTAAGCATCTGCCTTCGGCTCAGGTCATGATCCCAGGGTCCTGGGATCGAGCCCTGCATCCGGCTCCCTGCTCAGCGGGAAGCCTGCTTCTCCCTCTCCCACTCCCCGCACCCCCCCCCCCCGCTTGTGTTCCCTCTCTCGCTGTCTCTCTCTCTGTGTCAAATAAATAAATAAAATCTTTAAAAAAAAATCCCTTAGTAAAATGTCTGGCACTTTGAATGGTGCTTAATAAATCTTAGCCAAATCTGAACCTGTACCCTCAACATAGCTTCTTGGGATTATAATAATGCAGAATTGGTTTACCTGCTCTGAATGAGAAAAAAATTTAAGAGCATTCTCCATGATAATGAAACTTTAATGTTTTATTCCATTCTACTTAAGCAAATTTGAGGAAACTGAGTAACTGGAAAATAGATAAAGAATAAAACTGAAGAAGCTTCTTGCCTGCAGGGTCACATCAGACTTATTTAAGGGTCCTGGATAATTTCAGCACATGAGTGCCTCTTAATAAAATCAAATATTTATGCTTTAAATGTCTAGATCAATAAAAGGCCAAGGGACGACAAGGTGAATGAGGAAAACATTGGGAGAAACAGCTCTTAGGGAAATTACCTGCCACTAACTTAGCCTTGAGCCTTAAAATAAATAAAATTAATAGAAAAATTTTCTTCACTTTTTCTTAATATTATCCCTTTCGTTTTCCTAAGTATTTTTACCAAGCCTCATGCCTGAGGTTTTCACTGTACCTAGACAAGTTCAAGTTAAAACACTCTCCAATCTGTGGACACTTTTTCACATGTTCACCTATGATACCGCCTTGGAAGTCAAAGAGCTGGCTACTATTCGCTATTAAGTGGGATGTATTTAGCTACTGTTTTCACAAACAAACAAACAACAACAACAAAAACCCACTTCTCTTCCACACCCACTTATCATTACATTTCAGATGTGTATACACATTACTATGGGGTATGTTTTCCAAATCTGTGTTTCATACAAATCCACAACTAGAGAATTATACAGGTCTGGTGATTATCTAAATTCATTGCTTCCCCTTTTCCGATTCCTGCAAGTGTTTAGAAACTACTAAAATATTAGGCTAGGAGAGTAAAAGGAAACTGAAATGATGGATGTTTCAAGTTTCTATGGTTTTCTCAAAAGGCCATATAACCATGAATGATAAAACGTCAGCTGTGCTGGTAAAGTCTCCTTGCAAATGCAAAGCCTGAGTGATCCCATACCAGAAGGCCTGGTACTTCCTGTTTAACCATTAGTTTGTGATTTAAACCTACTTTATAATCCAAAGAGGGAATGATACGTAATAAAAATAAAATTACAGAGAATATGATGCAGGTCATGGAAGATAAATTGGGATTATCTTTTATTTCCTAATTTTACCTTTTATTTCCGAATTTTCTTTCAGTGGGCTTTCTAATTATGAAACACGTATTGACTATAATATGGACAGGAGACACAATCCAGCAGTTCTTTTTAATGGTTGTAACATATTGGTGCATAGCATTTATTAAGATAATAGAAAAATTATATAGAAAGAAATGGTAATGAAATTCTATGCTACTGACAACCATTTTAGAGCATTCGGAGGCCACTTCATGCTGTGAGTAAAAGGAAGGTGCAGAAATGGAAGCCATGGCTACTTTCAATCACTTGACTTGGTCTTACGGTTTTACACCAGGGAAAAAGCCACCTTTTACTTAGAGATACTATAAACAACAATGTCTCCGTGCCTGAGAAAGGATTTATCCCTCTTAATCATGCATCCATTATTAAGCATGTTCTCCCTGGAACAGTCAACAATGAATCAATAAAATATATCCCTTCTGTTAACAATAAAGTACAGTGTCTATTCCCTTGCAGCAATTTTCTTGCTTTTCTAATTTGTTTACCATTTTTACCAAGGCTTCTTTCCCCTCCAGATACAAAACCACATTTGGTTAGAAAATTTATTTTGACCCTTTCTAAAATATTAATATGCCCTTGAGAGTTCAGTCACTGTAACCTTCACACATTAGGCAAATGAAAACAGGTACCGAAGTGGAAATGTATTTCCAAAGCATAGGTCAAATGAAAATCTGACCTCGTTCATTCAAAAAGTAATTAACACTATTTTAAAAACAGCACATTTTATAAAAATCTGTGTGTACGTGTTTGTGTGTTTATGGTGTGTATGTGTGTGTGTGTAGTGTGGTGGGGTGTGTGATGTGGTGTGTCTGTGTATGGTGTATAGGTCCGATTGTGTGCAGTGTGATGTACAGGTATGTGTGTGGTGTGTGTGTGGTATGATGTGTGTGTGGTGTGATGTATAGATGTGTGTGGTGTGCTATGTATAGGTGTGTGTAGGATGGTGTGTGTGTGCAGTATGTTATATGTGTGTGTGTGTGTGTAGGTGCACGTGTGTGATGCAGTATGGCGTACAGGTGTGTGTGATGTGGTATGCGGTGTATAGGTGTGTGTGTGCAGTGTGGTATATGTGTGTGTAGTATGTACCGCTACGTGTGTGATGTGTGTGGTGTGGTGTGCGTACGTTTGGTGTACAGGTATGTGTGATATACTGTGTGTGTACAGTAGTACAGTGTACAGCTGCCTCTAGTGTATTGTACTGGTGTGTGTGGTGTGTGTGGTGTGGTGTGCGTACGTGTGGTATACAGGTATGTGTGATATACTGGGTGTGTACAGTAGTACGGTGTACAGCTGCCTCTGGTGTACTGTACAGGTGTGTGTGGTGTGTGTGGTGGGGTGTGCGTACGTGTGGTGTACAGGTTTGTGTGATATACGGGGTGTGCACAGTAGTACGGTGTACAGCTGCCTCTGGCGTACTGTAGAGGTATGTGTGGTGTGTGTGGTGTGCGTACGTGTGGTGTACAGGTAAGTGTGATATACTGGGTGCGTACAGTAGTACGGTGTACAGCGGCCTCTGGTGTACTGTACAGGTGTGTGTGGTGTGTGTGGTGTGTGTGGTGTGCGTACGTGTGGTGTACAGGTATGTGTGATATACTGGGTGTGCACAGTAGTACAGTGTACAGCTGCCCCTGGCGTACTGTACAGGTGTGTGTGGTGTGTGTGTATGGTGTAATGTATAGATGGGCATGTATGTGTGTTGTGAGTGCGTGTGTGTGTATGTATAGTGTACTTCATCCCAAGCACAATTCTTAAAAATGGATGGAATAGGTTCTTTATGCATTTTTGTGGATAGCAGAAGGGGAAGGACAAAAGGGCAGGTGGAGGAGAAGAGAGGAAAAAGGAAAGAGGAGAGCTCATGTCTTATTCCCTATTTACAAAATTCTATCATTTATGTTTTTGAGTGAATTAGACCAATTCCCCTTAAAGGAACTGAACATTTCACCTCTAGGACTTTAGAGCCTTCTTCTACATGATTATATATAGTGTGCAACACTTTTGTAGACTTGAGATTCAGTGGAATAACATTAAGTGATCTAACTATGATGTACTGAACTTAACATTTTTTTCTTTAAATATAGCTCCAATGTTTCAGATTTATCTACAACAGCACATTAGTTGTTAATCTGAGGGGGGCTGGCTTAGGAAAACCTAGTTAGTCTCTTCCTCTAGGAAAATTGCAGGGAAAATTAAATTTTGAACCCCTTTAAAATAATACAACTAAATGATAAAACTGGCTAGGGCCTCGTTTGTCAAACAATGAGAAATGAGAAAAAGAACAAATTTTTACTTGGTATCTATTAGGTGCCAAACAACGTTACATATACTTTTTCATTCAATCCATATAGTAATTTCTAAGAGTAGGTACAATTACTAACCCAGCCCACAGGTTATAAAACAAAGAAATTAGGTGTGATTAGCCTAGTCCAGGGTCACACTGCTAGTTAGAGCTGAATTCACGCTCACTTTCCTTTACTCCAAAGCATATACTGTTTACACTTTATCACACTAACATTGGGATGTTGGCGATGAGTAGTAATATTGTGAATTGCCCTTCATTTGGATATTTTTTAGTTTTTACTGTTGGCTTCTGAACTGAATCATCTTCCTTATACGCCTCTGCTATGTAATCTTCAAGGCACAGTGGGGAAATATGACCTCTATTACATCAATTAATAGCCACTCTAAGAAAAGGAAATTTTAGCTCAAAAACCATGTCTCCACCCTGACTGATATGTCAAATCTCATGGCTAATTTTCCTTTTAACACTTGCAACTGAGCTTTTGGAGTTCTTCAGTAAACGAGAACCTAAGGAGGTACGTGACTTTGGCCCCCGAGCAACAGATGGGGCAAAATGAAGGGAGAAAAAGATGCATGAAGAAACTGAAACTCAGGAAGTGATGAAGATTTATGGAAGCAAGTGAGAACGAGAAAGATAAGGAAGGAAAAGAGGAGGAAGAGTTGTCTTCACAAAGCAGAAAAAATTCACAGTATTATTGTGGCCATGAGTAGAGTTTTCTTAGTGATTAAGTGACCCCTAGTTCCCTTCCTGTAAAATGATTTCTCAGTTTGCAGGATCATGACTCCATCTGTGTAGTTGCTGGTTCACTGTTACATACTGTCCCAGTGTTGAAAAACAAGTCATCCGCCAGTTTAAATATTATTGACTCATTGACTGAATTCTTTTACTAGGAGTGCATGTTGCGATGAAAGGCCAGGCTTTTGTTGTTTTAGGAACACTTGCTCTAGCTGTACATGCAACCGTATTATTCTCTATCAGTTTTCACGTTTGTTATCACGAAGTACTAAATTTATGGTGGTATATAGGTTTTCTATCAAAAAGTATTAAGGTTATGAGGGAAACATACACTCACTAGTCTTAAAGGGTTTTATAAAGTATGAGACTGTCATGAAAATGGAAATATCTGTTTGCCTTTTTCCAAACCAGAAACAGATTTTATTTCCATAGGTTAAAATAATCCCTCACATTCATGTGCATATCCTTCAGGAGTGCCTTTCATCTGGACAACTCTAAAAATATGGGGTGCAGCCAATGGTCTTGTTGCAGAATAAGCCAACTATCCAACAATATTTGCTTAGGAAGGAGGATGATGAAGACTGGTTTGTTGGTTCTATCATTCATACTTACTAACCTTAAGTTTTAATAAATAATACCAGCAGTGTTAACAATGACAGTTAACACTTAATTGCTTATTACATATCAGAAACTGTCTTGAGTACTTTGAAATACATCATTTTTTCTGTAAGATATAACAATTCTATAAGGTAGGTACTGTTACTAACTCCTTTTTACAGATAAGGAAGGTGAGGCAAAGCTTCCTTGGGAAAAGGAACTTGCCCAAAGTTACACACAGGGTATGATTAGCCACGCTGGGACTCAAATACAAGATTTTCTGATTTCAAAGCCCTGCTACACTGCTTTACTGGTACCACTTGGAGGTAGTAGGAATTGTCAGAGTCCTTCCAAGAAAATTCCTAACTATTTAGGACAGACTTTCTATCCAAGCTAAAGAAAAAAGTTCAAAGGAAAAGCTATCTCCACTTCAGCTAGTACTCACTATGCACATGTTAAGCCTCAAAATGAGTTTTTCAAGAAAACAATGATCCTTCTTGGAAGGAAAATTACATGTAAAATTTTTATATATTTTTCACAGTTAAAACACATTCAAATATGTCTTCCTTGGCTTCTTATTACCCTCTCTACCAGCATCCAATTAAAACGAGTTTCAGTTTCCATTAGCCTCAGGTACGTAGATCTTCTTTGTGACAGGTGTGCTGACAAAGCCCTTATCTGGCTTTATGAATATCTCACACCTCAAAACAACTGAGAAAGTATCTTTTTTCCTTTAGAAAAAATTGCTGTATGACTCCTCAGACTTGTCTATGAAGTCAGATTACAGACTTCTTCATAAATAAATATTTACATATAAATATATAAAGATAGAAATAATCAAGACGAAAGTTCAAAATCCTCCAATTCAATATGTCTGTGAGTCAATATTTTGAACATGCATAGTCTGGACTTCCCCTGAAAGTCCAAAATGGGAGGGTAAACCACCCCCCCGACTTTCTTTTTGGACAAGTTCTACATGGTTGTATAATGGTAACATCCATGTCTCAAGCATATTTCATTAATCCTAATGGTAGTATCTATCATGCACTGAGTGCTTACTCTTTTCCAAGTAGTTTTTAAGTTATGAAATATTTGTAATCACTATAACATTTTGACAATAAGCTTTTGTATCTATATATCACTCAAGTTGCCCGAATCTTTAAATTCCCCCTTTGTACTTGTCTCCGCTTTGCTTTTAAGCATGCGCTTTATTTTAATGTGTGTCGACTGTCCTTAAATAAGACCAAAGAATCCATGAGTGCAAAGCCCAACAATGCCCTATCTTTCCATCAGTGTTGCTGAGTGACCCAATTTTAGGGAGATACTGTTCTCTTGTCTCTCACCACTCAAGATGCTACAGGTGTTCGAAGACTTCTCCACCCAAGGGGCAGAGAAGAATGCAGATACAATACCAAAATTTCTGAGAGTAATCTGACACAGCCTGGTCATAAGCATTAAAATTCTTTGTAGTATCTTCTTTAATTTTTAAATTTTTGTTTGCATTCTAGTCTGTAATACATCCACGTTTGTTTTACTGTAAACATTAAGAGGTTTTTCCTCAGAATCTATAAGTAAAAGTGTATAGTGCATGAATGTGCCCTACATCTATGCTCAGGTTTACACAGCCCTCAGTACACTGTTGTACTCCTGGTGCTGTAAGACCTTAGTCAAAAGCCTGGAGTGTGTATCAATTTTTATTTTAAGGGACAATGACCCGTAGCTAATTGCATCACCTGGGATAACTAACACTATTACCATGTAATTGTCTGACACAAATGTCTACCCCTCAGTCTCCCAGAGCAAATATAAAACAACTTTCCCCAAAGTGAATCTTTTCCCCCAAATGCCTTCCATATTATAAAACGATGATGAATTACTCCAAAAAAAAAAAAAAATTCCAGAAACCAAATTGAGCACCTTTTTGGGAAAAAATCCTGATGCTGACCAGGTTTGGCAAGATAGATATTAAAGTGCTAAAATGTGCAGAATCAAATTCCTTACCAAGAACTTACTTTTCACTTTTATGTCTTTCCTAACTCTAGAATATAAATCTTCCCTGAGAGCGTAACACTCCTTTTCTTCCGTTCATTTCTTCTTTTCCTTTCTTATTCACATTGTCTAGGACAGATGAACTATAAGGCTCTACTTTACCACTAGGTAACTCCAGTCTGAGATTTTTTTTCAATTTCACACTTCAAATTATATAAAGTGAATAAGTATCTTGTTTCTTCTATAAGCTTGAAATAATCTATTTAGAGTTTACTTTAGGAAGAGATTCCTATAATAATAAGGAAATGGCAAGAGATGGGATAGAAGTTCAGAGGACTGGGTTGGTCTGGTCCTTATATCTGTTAATATTTGTACCTGGTTCCCTCAACTATCAGATAAGATCAACACTAATGTACACTAAATCTCCTTGGAAATACTGCAGTTTGAGTTATTTTCAAAGTATTGAGCTAAATACATTCACATTCCAGAGCTCCTGGTTTCACCTCCTGATTGAATCACGTGGCTAAGATACCTCGGGGTAATGAGACTTCAAACTCAGCAGGATGGTTTCTCAGAGAAAATACCATGTTGAAAGCCTGCATGCATGGAGCCTACACCTTCCTCCAAGCACAGGGGAAGCACAAACACTAAGCATGATGTCCTCACCTGGGTCAGGAGGCATACAGGCACAGGAAAACTGAGTACTGTAGCCCACTTTGAAGTTGGAGTTGATGGGGTAGTAGTCAGCTAGCTTGATCATCTTCTTGAAAGCATCGTAGATAAAGATGAAGCTAATCAGAGAAGAGAAGCCCTCTTCGGTGAAGCGAGTGAAGTACTGAACCAAGAAGCTGGCATCTGTGGCTACCAAAATGAGACACAAGAAGGCTGACCACAGGCCAATCCAAAGGCGAAACTCCAGGTAGTCAAAATTATGGTCCCTGGAAAGAAGAAAGAAAGGTATTTAGACTCCTCCTCCATGGAACACAAAGAATAATATAAAACTACCCAATGACTGCAGAATGATTGCTAAAAATACAAGATCACTTTTAGACACTAGATATAAAGCTCAGTCTTGATTTCATCCTGAAAATATTAAGGTTAAGAATGTGGTCTAGTAATATTATTAAGCTACCGTAAAGAAATAATCCCAGAAGTTTAGGAATGGCATAAAAAACAGTCATACCATTTGTATGTAAATCACTCAATTTTCTCCTTCAAAAAATCTGGTCCCTGCCTTTATGGAATTTATAAAAGAAACAATTTGAAAGTGTCACGTTGGTAGCCAGTATGCACTCAATAAATGTTTGTGAGCTTTACTGGTTAATGAAGATCCTAAGCTAAATATGTTCTCTGTCCCTACATCATTGCAATCTACTGAGGGAGACAAACTGATAGACATAATCACACCATAAAATACTACACGATATCTAAAGTTTCCCACAGTGTCCCAGAGGAATAACTAATTCTGGCTGGGGGAGGCCAAAAGGAGTTGCAGAGAAATCTCAAGGTATTTAAGGATAAGTACGCTGCAGCATACACTTGCTGTGTTATAGCCAGATGCAACCACTTCTCACGAAGCTTGCCCACAGACACGATATCCTCCTGCTAAAGTTGTGTGTAAAGCATCTTGTGACCACCTTGTTTTTCGTCTGTTCCTATCCCACAGCAGTCTTGGAATAGGCTGCCTGCATCAGAGGATGCCATTGTTTTTTGAAGGCCTTTCCATTTCTTTTAAGTAAATTAGTTCACATTTAGGAAAAGATGGGTCAAGTGTTGACATTTATCACTTCAAATTGATTCTTTTAAAATTATGTGAAGATTACTTTATTGTATTCTCATCATTTGTGATGAAAAAGCAAAGAGTAGTAGTCATATTTCTTCTACAAGAAAAAGAAATAATCAAGGCGCATGCATGCTTGAAGTTCTACAGTCTTGCTTTTAAACAATGAGTTTCTGATGGTGATATATTGAATACTTTCCTAAAGGCATGGTATCAACACCTTCACCACCACCAACCCAATCTGGGCCACCAAGAAATCTTTGCTTGATTAAAGTCCTTACTGATATCCATGTTTGCCCAGCTCAAAGCCATTTTCCACATCACAGCCAAAATGATCTTTTTAAATGTAAATCAGATCCCCCCACCCCCATTTAAAACCTTTTGATGGCTTCACACTGCTCTTAGAATAAAATTTAAATTCTCTAACCTAATATAATGCTTGGCCTATAGGTTTCCAATGAAAACTTGCTAGATGAATTAAGGCAAGCCTATGGCTTAGGACTTGAAATAGTTACTGACATGACCTATAAGCTATCACAGGGAGCCAGGAGATCCTGAGTGAAAATTTTACAGAATATTAGAATTAAAAGTTCCTTAGAGACTGCAATGGTTAATTTTACGTGTCAACTTGGCTAGATCACGTGGTACCCAGATATTTGGTCAAACATTATTCTTGGTGTCTCTGTAAGGGTGGTTTTGATGACATTAACATTTAAATTGGTACACTTTGAGTAAAGCAGATAGCTTTCCATAATGTGGGTGAAACTCATCCAATCAAGTTCTTCAACCAAATACAGCAAAAAATCTGCCAACCCCAAGCAAGAAATTTTCTCCAGCCGATTGCCTTTGGCCTTTATCTGGAACATGCCTCTTTCTGGTTCTATAGCAGGCACCCTTTGAACTTGAACTGGAACATCAGCTCTCCTGGGTCTCCAGGCTGGCCCACCCTACAGATTTCGGACCTGTTAGTCTCTATAATTGTGTGAGCCAACACCTTATAATAAATCTCTTTATCATACTGGTACTGTTTCTCTGGAGAATCTTAATACAGATATCAATTAGTCAAATATGTCTCATTTTATAGATGAGGACACCAAGGCCAACAATGAAAGTTAAGTCATTTATCCAATGCCAAGGTTTTAATGGCAGAGCTGAACCAGAAACCAAATCTCTGCATTCTTGGGCTGCTCCTTTAAAAAAATCATACCATCATTCCCCTATCTGATGTGTATTTAGGGTGGGCCTTAAAATCACTGTCTTTTGTTTCCCTCTTTTCATCAAATCACATAAATTGGAAATATTACCAAAGCAGGAGATTATTAACACTTGGGTAGAGAGTTATCTCCTATGGATTTCCTGGAATCTTTCTGAAGACATCTTTTGCACTCCCTTATAGTTCCCTTTACATCTGGAACCCCACTGCTTAATCCTATGCATGTCTTTGTGAGATAAGTAGACTACAGAAAAAGCGAAATTCTAGGAATTTGAGATAATTTACATTATCACACAATGAATCAAGTCTCAGAGTTAAGAAACAGTTTTATTACTTCTGAGCCAACAAACTTTTTCCTTAAAATAAAAATTTTAAACAATTACCTAGTTTTGCTTCCCTAACAAGATGACAGGGCAATCTTGATTTGTTCTAAGAATGCTAATGGTTGTTTAGAGAACTGATGTTTACAGGACAGGATGAGAAACAAATCCAATAACTAGCTAATGGTTAGGAACACTCAGTCTGAGTACAAAGGAAAAAAAAATGCACGTATACACTTAAATCTTAGGATCTAAACAATATACCAAAATAGCTGCTCTAAAATACTAAAATATTCCCAGAGTAGCTTTATAAGAATAACCCAAATAAAATCACAAAAACCCATGGCACTTCATTATAAAAGTGCTATGTTTACAGCAGCAAGAAGAAAGAGGAATAGGAGATGAGAAACTTTTTAAAACAAGTTGATCAACAGTAATGACTACAATAAAATGGCAATATTACATCCAATAAGTTTATCAGTCCCTTTAGTGCCAAGTTTAAATAGCAATTAGGTTATAAAAAGTAACAGGAAATGATAGTAGAGACAAAAGAAACTATTGTGAATTCAAATGAGAAAATGGGCTTACATCCTTGATACCACAGTGTTCCTAGATATTTTGAGTTATAGTTTCTGAGGAGCATAAAACCAAGGTACAAACTGAAGAACTAATCTGAAGCATGCTACAGAAGTTAATGTTCAGTCACTGACAAATATAAAACTCCCTAAACTACGTGAATAAATCCAGTAATATAACAGAAGAAAATAATCATTTGAAGACCTCTAAGTAAAATGTTCAAAGAATAGAAGGAAAAAATTATTGAATGACCAAATGACAATTATACAGGTTAAACTCCAACTTTAATTATGGGGCTTCTACATAGCTTAGAACACAGTGGTAAAACTTCTTTCAGATTCCTCACATTATTATAAGGTTTATAAGGTATAAAAACAGTGCAAAAGAGCCTGCAGGATTAGGAAAACAAAACTACAACTGTCATTTGCAAAGTTTGTAAGCTCTTGCCTTCGTTCTGTTATTAATTTTAAAAAGGTGACAGCACATCTTTCATATTCCTTTGTGATTCTTCAGTTTACAGGGCAAACATTAAAACCTGTATCCCATGTCAGAAGGAAACCAGTGGGTTATGTGGAATTTACGTTCGACTCCACTCAAACTACCTACTTCTCAAAAATGGTAAAATATGTTGGAAAAAATCTGGGCAAGACAGACTAAAGCAGTTTCTTTACCAAAGGACTTCTCAGATCTCTTAGTAAGCTAAAGTGTAAAGTGAATTACTAAGAGGGAGATAAAATATACAGCATTTTCCAGATTTATTGGGATCACAGAAACTTTTTGTCCCTGGAACACCTAAAATGGGACTAGAAATTGAGGAAATACACTTTGAGAAATAGTGATCTACACAAATAATCTGTATCTAGACAAAACATTAGCACTGTTGTTATAATATTTAAGCAAATGATACAGCATGGTGAACAAAATAATAAGGTTTGCCACACAAGTACCACATACTACTCAGTGATGAATTTAAAGCACAGCTTCTCAAATGTTTCTTGTTGCTTTACAACTGTTTTCAAATAAACCACTTGGAACTATGTTTACATTACCAATTATGATGAAACAGAAGGGAAAGTGAGAAAGGAACGTGCTTAGTGAAAGGAAATAATCTCTATCCTACAATTATCTAAAGTAAACTGGGATGCAAACATTTTCTGCATATTAAGGCTCTGATCACATTGCATCCAATAAATCTTTCTGCAAAGGTTGCACATGTTTGTTCCTGTTTATAGTACATGCTTGTTTCATCTTTCCACAAAGGCTTTCTTGTCTCACACAATGTTTTCTTAAACATATAAAAATGGTTTGACGTTCTATAAACTGACACAAACAGGATTCTTCCCAATGTCCTTCTGAGAATTATGATGGAGGAGGGATTTTTAGTGGTGAGCTACACAAAATTCACACTATTTAAAATTTAGAACTTTAAATTTTCATAAGACCTTTGCTGATGTTCTCAACCCAGTTCTCAAAACACTAGTTTTAAATCCTCATTCCCTCCTCTACCTTGGGATCGTTTTTGATGGCTTGCAGAGTTTCAAAGGCTACTGTACCAGTACTTAAGTCTAGGAGGTAGCATGTACGTAATAAAATTTCCAATAATAAAATCATAAAAATGTGTAACAATGTAAGAGTACAGAAATTCCAACAAGGAATGCCAGCAACTCATATGAAATTCTGCAATCTACCTAAGGATGGGAAAGGCAATTCTCTCAGAGAGGTATCAAGTTCATTAGAAAGAGGCCAGAATACCCAATTTGATTTTGAATCTATTTGTGTGCTAATGTGGCCACTCGGATAATTCACTTAACTTGAATTTCTCCTTCTTAAAATGATCCATCAATTTCTAAAAGAAAATATGATATCACAATGTTATGTCCATTAGGAGTGTCTAGTGACTCCATAAGAGACATAGGCCCCTGAGCCAGAAAGTAAAGCAGAAATTCAAATCCCAGCCCTACCAACAACTGATGATGGAGCCTTCAGCCATGCACTTACTCTCTTCCTGCCTGTTTTCTAATCTATAAAACAAGGTATGGCCCCTCCCTCAGTATTGCTACAGGACTCAAATGAGGGAGTACATGTAGCACACTTAGGATAATACTTGGTACCTTGGTACATGATCGGTGCTCAACAAATGTTATTACTCAGCTGACTCTTAAAATATATCTTTAGTTAAGAACACTGAGATCAGGGTTAGGAGCAGTGGATCATTGGAGCAGCTAGGCTCTTTCTTTAAAGAGTCATGTGACCTTGAACAAGACATTTTCTTTCTCTAGTGTATCAGTCAGGATCATGGCAGGAAATAGAAGGCATTCTCGAACAGGACTGTGAGGAAAACTTAATAAATGGGCTATTTACAGAGGTGTCAGTAACCGAGAATGGCAAGGTACTTGGGGACTAGCGACATCAGGGAGCCATTTTTACCTCCTAGCTTGAAAAGGCCAAGGAAGGACTAGAGTCACCAGAGCCTGGAGAGGGCTAGAACCAGGACAGAGGGGGCACCTTACAGGGGCTATACGCAAGGGACAAGCCCCTGCCAGACTGCAGTGTTAAAGCAGGGACAGTGAGGGGCAGGGAGGTAGACACCCATCCTGACTTCTCGCCCTTCCTGTCCTACTGAAGCACTACCAAACCCAAGAAGAAGCCAGCGGGCAAAGGAGCCTTAGTGTTGCAATCCACACAGAGGTCAGCCCCTGGAGCACGGAGTGAGGCTATAAGGGCAGAGAATGACGATGAGGGCAAGCGGATAGTACATCATCTGGGCCTCCGCTGGACCAAACATAAAATGTGTGTTGGAATATCTAGTCTCCAAGGGCCTTCCAACCTCCACATCTTAAAATTCTCATGTTCTGATAGACCTAATTATTATTCTACGCTCAATCTAGACTATGAATGTTCTACAATTAAACAATCCTAATTTATAATTAGATATGTGTATACATACTTGCTGAAATTAAATAGAAGCCTCTCAAAAACTAGAACAGGTCCTGTGCTGCTCAAGATGGTGAGGGGCTGACCAGCAAACAGGCAGAAGACAGCTCCAGAGACAGCTGTACCCAGGAAGCTCTCCAACACACCCTAAGAGAAAGAAAATAAAGCTGTTAAAAGAAACACGTCTTTTTCCTTCCCATGTGTGATGGCACTAGGGAAATTAAGCACATGAATATGCTATTACGAAGGCCAGAGCAAACACAGCAAATAGACGTGAAGAATTAAGATTCTTACCAGTAGGAATATCACCATGTATTTCACCATACGATTTAGTCACCTCTCCCTACTCCAAGGGCTGCCAGCCCGCTCCAAAGGACTACAGGAATTCTAACGACTGGTGGCTGATGACAGAAGGCAAAAGGAGGTGACTCTGATCCATTCTAAAAATATTAACTGAAGCTTCTGTATGTGAAATCACACTGTGTAATAATACCACCAAGTGGGTAGATGTGATTCAGTCCTTTGGGGTGTTTTTCTCTCTGTGGTTACCTTCAGTGTTTGTTTCAGCCTGATGTCACCTTGAACATAGCAGGTACTTATAAATAGTTACATTTTATACACAAAAGCAATTTTTTCTAAAGGAAAGATTTGAGAGGGGAGAGCAAAGGGGGCAAAAAAAAATTTGCCCTCTATCCTGCAATCTCTAAGACAGCAACTCCAAAAAAAAAAAAAAATTTCTTATTACCTATTCCTTCTCCAGTGTAAACTTATAGAAGAGCTTTAATTTATTTTAGAGGAAATACGTGTGTAGGGACATGAATAACTATATCTTTGTGGCCACACCTCCCTATGGTTTATTTATTTATTTATTTTTAAAGATTTTATTTACTTATTTGACAGAGAGAGAGACAGCGAGAGAGGGAACACAAGCAGGGGGAGTGGGAGAGGGAGAAGCAGGCTCTCTGCCGAGCAGGGAGCCCGATGCGGGGCTCAATCCCAGGACCCCGGGATCCTGAGCCGAAGGCAGATGCTTAACGACTGAGCCACCCAGGTGCCTCCTCCCTATGGTTTTATCTCTGAAAACTCAGACCATTGTTTTCCTTTAGCCAAACAAGAACAAGGAAACATAAGCCATCAAGTATTACTGACTTAAAAGATTATCGTAACTTACTTAATCATGTCATTTGGGACCAACGCCTCAGACGATAGCAAACTAGTCCATACCCTCTATTTTTCATCAGTTTGAATTTTAGTGAGAAAAGCACATTTTTATTTGTAAGAGGATCCTTTTCTAAACCTGAAATAGTATTCTATCAAGGGATGATTTTTTAAATATAAAAAGATGACAGTCCCTTTATTCATACGTAAGGGTAGACATCTAAACCATAAAACTTGTAAGATAAACATTTTTCAAATGAGTAAATATTCTATAGCTTTAAAAGACACAAATATATATATATTTAATGGTAGGTTAATTTACATAACAGCAAAATCGCTGATCTCTATATGTGTATACTAAAACAAAATGGTACGAGGAAGATCTCCCTCTTCACTGAACAATAAGTTACCTGTTCACAGAAGTATGATTTATGTTTACATAAAACAAGCCATCTCTTAATCTAAACCACCCTCTGTTTGGAGCAGAATGAATCTCTGGGTAATCTGAGACACCACTCAGTCATTCCCTGTCCCCCACCAAACAGTTAACCTATCTACCTGTCAGCCTCTGTCCACCTCTTCCCACGGCCCCAGAAGTTCTCTAGCAACTTTCACTCACTTATCGTATCGTATAATGAAATGATTACACAGGAATTATTTTTTAAAATCAAGTTACAGTTATGGCATGAATAAGTCACAGGAGTAAAAGGCACAACATAGGAAGTATACTCATCGTATTTTGACAGATGGCGGCTACACCTGTGGTGAGCACAGCATAACATACAGAGAGGTTGACTCATATGTTCTTTCTACACCTGAAACTAATGTAGCATTGTATGCCAACTATATGCAAATTTGAAAAATGTCTTTTTAAGTAATAAAAGTTTAAATATCAAAATAAAAAAAAGTTACAGAACTTAAATACACTAAGTGCTATACCCACTTAAAAGCCATCCAAAGAGACCCTTATTATAGTGATCACTCAAAATATTTTTTACGCTGCTTCAGAGCCAGCAATATTCTCCTTAAAATGGCACTGGCAACAGCACATCCTCCTCTTTGAAGAGTCGAGTTCAATTCAGAAAACAGATAATCCTTTAGAACAGTACCGTGTAATAACGAGGTTGGGGTGGGGAAAGGGCAAAAGAAACAAGGGCTGACAAATAAGACTGGCTTCTCACACAGTGAGCACCCACATTCTGAAACAGTTCAGAACTATTTCTAAGAAGTCGAGGTTGACAGTCTGGCAGGAGGGGACCCAGTTTCCATGGATGTGAGCTCTACGACATGACTGAAGAATGCCATCCCATTATTTTATAGCCATTCCATACATCATCAGGGTATCCACCTCATTCTTCTTCAGAGGGAGAGAATGAAGAACAACAAGCAAGGCTGGCAGAACCAGGTTGCATTCATGCAGAGAAGAGACTCCCTTGTGCCCAACAAACAGTTCTGATCTCTTACATGTGAAGATACTGCGATTCGGGAAGAGTTAAGTGATATGAACAAACCCGCATTCGGTGTGGCACGCCAAGTGCATGGAGTATGGATACCTACACAACCACGACCTCACCACAGCAAGGCTATAGGGTGTGCCCTCAGCTGGGATTTTCGTGGACATGCAGTGTTTCCCCTTCTGTGCACTGACAATGAGGGTTTTTTTTAATGTCTTTTAATTTATCTTTCTCATAACTTACTTTAGCGTGTGTAACATGAAAGGGTAGGAGTGGAATGTTCCATGTGGCAGGACAAGCCACATTCTGGGTATATGGGACAGGCAAAGTTACTGCATCATTCTTTATCAAGCATGGAAAAGTACCTATTTCTCATGACTACTGCACAATCAAAATACAGTACCACCAGGGTGTAAGAGAGAACATGAGGGAAGAAAGAAGAAATGCGAGATTAAGAATTCTCTACTTGATCTGACACTGCTATTAATCTCTCTGAAGGCAAGCACAGGGTCTCCAGGGGCCTTCCTATTTTTCTTCCTCTCATCAAGCTTTGCACTATCCCTCCATGTGCTCTGTAGGCATGCAGGGAACGCCAAAGGAACTGAAGAAGAAATTCCCAAATCATACCCTAGGTTCCACTTAATCAAAGGTCAACAGCCGTTGTTGCTCACTCAGTAAAGATAACAATGAATTTCTTCCAGAAAATGGCTTTGATTTATGGAAACCATGTGACTGTTAAAAGGCAGAGTATTTTTATTTCAGTACTTGATCTTTTGGTAAGTGCTACAGTTTCCATTCTCTTGCTGACAATTTTGAAACAGACAGGTGATTTATTATATACACTGCACTGGAAACTTGCTTAAGCTTAGAGATACTTGCAGTGTTTCTGAGAAAAGCACTATTTTCACCACATTTTGATATGTTCCTCTTGATAAGATAGAAAATTTAAAAATAATCTCATGCACTGAAATACTTCAGTTCAACTCACTAGAATTTGAAGCAATTTATAAGGTGAACTATCAGAAACCCCTTTTCTGATTTGTTATATTCAGGGTTCACGAATATAAAAAAAGGAAAATAACATGTGGGTGTGTGTATTTCTAATAGCTGTAACTCATAAAGACACTTTTAGCCCTGATTTCTCCCTGCCTCTATTAGTTCTCATTCAGTTCATGAGACTGTGTGTGGCTGAGCTCAGAGGTGTGGCAGAATCAGGTAGCACGAAGTGCTCCAGCTCCATTTTGGTTAGGCTTTCATCTCCTTCCATTTCTGATCAAGAATCACCCACTGTTGAAGAGGAGAATAAGCAAAGAACCAACAGTCAGGAAATCTAGAGTCTAGACTTTGTTCTGTTCCCCAAAGAGCAGGTGATCTTGGGAATGTCACTTCAAGTTTGTCGATTTTAGTTTCTTTGTGTAGGAAACGTGGGGCTGATGTAGTTTAACAATGGACTCTGAAGTCAAAAAAAATCTCAAAGTGACGCTAGACTATCCCCTTTACTCAATCCATGACTTTAAGCAAATTACTTTATCTCTTTATGCCTTAAACAGTATACATATTAGATAATACATGGAAAATGTTTAGCATAGTCTCTGATATAAAATACATTTTTTATGAACAGTAACATATACATAAGGTATTTGTTTAGATATAAGACGGAAAGCTGAACTAGATGATTTCCAGCGTCTCTTCCAGGTGGCTCGGCATAAACAGCACGTCTTGGAGTCAGGGACACCTGAATTAAATCCCAGTCACCCACCTCTCCACATCCTAATTCTCTCTTCTGTAAAATCGACTGCTATTTCAAGGAAAATGACATGGACTAAGAAAGACAATAATATATAAAGAGCTAAGAACATAGATACAATGAAACGTGGGTTCTCTTTCCTTTGCTGCTTCATCCCCTTCCTCCAGCCTGCCTCTACTATTCCCCTTTTCGTCAGAAGAGGGAAAAGATGGAGAGAGGAAGTTGAATGGAGTGACATGAAAAGAAAAAAATGAAGATTAGTCCTCAGAGGAAATGGGGGGAAAAAAAACCTCTTTAGACCTTCAATATATCCCCGAGCAAATCCCAAATCAACAGATGCCTTAGGGGCCTCACTACGGCCATTGAAAGTTGCTTCTCTTCATTCCCTGTGCTACTAAACACATGGGATTGGCTGTAAAAACAGAATAGTTTCTTTTACTTTACAGCTGTGAAGTCAAAACCCACATCCAAAACAATTTATGAACGTCTTTCTCCTTATATCAGGGTATGAAGTTAAACCAAAGATGGTCCCTGTTTTACAAAACAGTCAAGAAAATGAGCACAAGTCCCATAATAGAAAAATCAAGCATAAAAGAAGTCAGACCATAGGAACAAGATTCTTAAGGAAAAAAAAAAAATTCAACCGTAACTGGTAACACCAGCATTTTAGGTCTTGAAGCCACCTGTGATAAGGGCCCCAGGGCCATCATGCCTGTCCGCACTAATGTCAAAAAAGCACATTCAAAAGATGATGAAACCTTAGAAATTAAAAATGTATGCTGTCAACTTTGACTTTACTGCAATTCAGTATCTTCACAGGACACTCAAGAATGACCCTTCTTGTTTTATGTTCTTTTTATTGAGGAATTCATTATTTAGAAAAATCATCACAACCATTTAGGCAGTGTGGATGGCAGTAACAGGAGAAATGCAGCACAACTGCCTAAGAAAACAAAACATTTTCTATGTCTTTGACAATTTTCAACCAAGTAAAACTTGGAAAAGAAA
The DNA here is from genome assembly GCF_009762305.2 of Zalophus californianus. Lineage (NCBI taxonomy): Eukaryota > Metazoa > Chordata > Mammalia > Carnivora > Otariidae > Zalophus > Zalophus californianus. The sequence goes on along the minus strand of NC_045596.1, from coordinate 56,892,748 downwards.
ATATTTTGGTGGCAGTAAATGATAAAGTATTCACTGACTTAACTGTATTATTTCAAGCTTCTAAAAAGAAACTCAACTGTTTCTAACCATAAAAAGAAATTTCAGCCCCTGTTCGTGGTAATTCATACAAACTGTGTAGAATAATAAAATTAAATTTCTCTAGTGGAGTCTAGCCAAGAAGAATGATGCAGCCCAATGCCATTTAGACATGGCCACTGGAAATAGGCAGGCAGACCTGAATTATCTGCAGGAGTTTTGATGGCAGGTCTCCAGCAGAAAGTCAAGCCACATGATTAGAAGTAAAGTGAAGAAATGATGCAAGTCTCTAAATCAAATCTGGGTCACATGACAATTAGCTGGGAAGTTTTTGTTTTGTTTTGTTTTGTTTTAAGAAAAAAATACTGATTCTTTCGCTCCACCTTGAACAATTAAATCACGATCTCTGAAGATCAGGCCTGTGGGATCAGTATTTTTTTTTTAAGTTCCCCACGTGATTCTTATATGGCTCAAATTTGAGGTGCACCCATTCAAAAAACCTCCCTTCCTCTTGCCAAATCAGAACCACCTGCTAGCATTTGTTAAGGTCCAGTGACACAGACCATTCATCTGCACTGGGGAAGAAGACTGGATAGCCAGCCCTCATTTTTTATTTCACCTCTGTAGCTACAGCCTATAAATCAGTGATTTCTGTCCTGACAGATCGCAGCTGTCAAATCCTTATTGCCATCTACTCTGCCTAAAAGTGCTTTGTCATCATAAACAGGATTTCTGTTTACACTGCCCGGCAAGAACTGAAGAAAGAGGGAAGACTGAAAGATGAATTAGCTCCCTGCTTGCAGAAAAGTATGAGCCAAAACCTTCACCAAAGAGCCACAATTCCAAGTCCAATAGAAAGGAGGGGAAAGACGGGGAGGCTTTACAATATTTTTTGTTTGTTTGAAGAGCTACGAATACATGCCTAGAGCATCTGAAATGCCCAGACATCAAATTCCAGTATAACCTTACCCAAAAATCAATTCCAGATGGATAAAAAAATTTAAATGAGAACATAAAAGTACTAAGATATGTGGGCAAATATTTTTCTAATCTTGGAGCAGGGAAGCCTCTCTAAATATACAACAAAAATAAAAAACTATAAAAGATTGAAGATTTTTGAATACATAAAAATTAAAATCTGTATAGCAAAAGAAATCATAAATAAGGTGAAAAGACACAGGATAGATCTAGGAAAAATGTATTTGTGATATTTTTTATAAGAAAAGGGAAATTATCCTTATTACACAAGTTCTTATGAGTCAATGAGAAAAAAACCAAGTACCTAAAAGGAAAATATGCCAAGAACACAAATACACACAAGTATAGATAGTCAATAAAAATGCGGAAGGACATTCACCCTCACTAGAAATCAAAGAAATTTGAAATGAGTAAGAATGATCTATCATTCTCAACCCACTGAATGGCAAAAATGAGAATATGGGACAAAATCCAGTTTTTGAAAGAGTGCATATAAGTGGACAGTCTTGTCCATTATTGGTGGAAGTATAAACTGGTATAATCTTTGGGAGTATAATTTAAAACAAATATAAAAAAATAAAATAAGCATACCCTGCAAACATTCTGCTAGGGATTTTATTCTAAGGAGATAATGACAAAGAATGAAAACATAGTTAAGCACCACAGTTTGTTTATAAATGAGAAAATTTGGGAAAATTGAAAGTGTACTAATAGGGGATTATTGGGTAAATTATAGGACATGCATCATCATGTGTATAAATAGATGTAGTCATTAAAAATAATGTTCAAGATCCATACTGAAGTGGAAAAACTTCCATTAAATGCTAGTCATGTTATGAAACAGCAGGTATATGATCTCATTTATATAAAATCTTATACACCAATCTATCTCTTTACACATGCATTGCAAGATATAGAAAAGATGTTCATGAAAATGTTAATAATGGTTATTTCTGAGTGATGAGTTTAAGAGTAAAATTACCTTTTATGTAGTTTTTCTGCATTGTTTGAATTTTCTACAATGCATAATTATATCTTATTAAAAATAAAGGTATTTCAACATAATTTCAAGACAAACACGAAATAGTTTTAGAATGTCACAACATTTGGGATCGCCAGCCTGCCCAAATCACTATCCTTTTCTAATCACCAAGAAAACAGAGTTGACAAAGGTCTTTCAGTTGAAAAAAACAACCAAATATGTTCTGGTAAGTGAAAAATTTGGTTACATTTGACTTAACCTTAATCAAACAGGCTTAATTCAGAATTTGTACATGAAGTGAAGCAAATTACTTAGCTAAGTTCCTTCCTGACAGAAGGAATAGCCAGCATACACACTGGAGGCAAGAAAGTAATGCAGGCCCCTTACTTTGTCACTAATACACATTTATATTTTTTAAAAGATTTTATTTATTTATTTGAGAGAGAGAGAGCATGAGCTGGGGGAGAGGCAGATGGAGAGGGAGCGGCAGACACCCCGCTGAGCAGGGAGCCCAATGCGGGACTCGATCCCAGGACTCCGGGATCATAACCTGAGCTGAAGGCAGACGCCACCCAGACGCCCCAATACACACTTATTTTTGACTACCAAAACAACCCACCTGTATCATTCCAACAGACTATCTCTCCCTAACTTTTTTTAAAACTCTCTTATGTTTCTGGAAGACTATTTCAGGCAGATTAACATATCACCTTACATTTCCACTTCAAGAAAGAAATGCATTTTGGTGCCAAAGTGCAACATTTAGGTAAGTTGAAATTACTATACAGTCCTCACTATAATGAAGCAATTGCTGTTATAAAGTGCACATGATGAACTTCATAAAGAAGTGTCTATCTTAGGGAGGAATATCATATGTGAAGAAGAAATGATACATTTCCAACCTCAGCAGATTGATTAAATATTCTCAGCACAGCAGTATGTTAAAATAAAGCTTCAAATTTGGAGATGCCAGCTATAAATGTTCCTTATTATGAGACAAATTTCCTTAAAATGTGCTCCGTTAGGCTCCATAAATATCACAAAATTCACAGATTTCTAAAAATCTTACTGTATCCTTTTGCTAAAAGGTTTGTGAAAATAGGATTATATTTACTCTGGGGAAAGAAATTAAAATGACTTTCTTCATTCTAGACTATGCTCAGTCATTCACAATCAACAATGTCGATTTGAGTTAAAAGATTTTTCAGTGTTCCATAAAGCTAGGAACAACTTTTAAAAACACAAAGACTTGCCACAGAGTATCAAAAAGTGTTCCCTGTATGGGTAACTTGCCCATAGACTAAGCTATCCATAAATATTTATTAAATCTATGTTTAACAATTTAATCAGAAGTATCTAAATGAAGAGAACAGTAAGCCTGCTTGGCAACCAAGAATATAAAAACAGTGCAATGAGTCGGCATGCACGGTCACAGAGTTTAGCTGTGGAAAGGACATGCTTCTAGGATGGTGAGGCTGAAAACCCTTTCTTTACTTCATAGCACAGCAAGGGGACCAGAGTATTATTAGAGTGGGGCGTACTGAGAAGGATAACAAAAGTGTTGCACAGGGCGCCTGGGTGGCTCAGTTGGTTAAGCGACTGCCTTCAGCTTGGGTCATGATCCTGGAGTCCCGGGATCGAGTCCCGCATCGGGCTCCCTGCTCAGCAGGGAGTCTGCTTCTCCCTCTGACCCTCTTCCCTCTCGTGCTCTCTATCTCTCATTCTCTCTCTCTCTCAAATAAATAAATAAAATCTTAAAAAAAAAAAGTGTTGCACATTTCCCGGACCTCAGAAAGCATATGCTCTAGTCCTTTGTTTTTGAACGACAGGAACAGGAAATAGGACAAGCCAGGGCTGGGTCCTAGATAAATCTACGGTCAACTCTTGGCAAAGCAGTTCAGTCACCCCAGAGGCCCAAGGAATCCATGGGTACCCCCTCTGAAAGCCTTCGAGTCTTCTCAGGGCAGGCTGATGGCTCCGACGGGTGTGCCAAGTTGGGAAATTTGTGCAGTCGTCTCTGTGGCCATTACCAATTGATTATACTTGGAGCCATAGTAGCTTCTTCAGCTGTTACATTTTGAACATAGGTTCATAGGAAATGATCCATATGGTTCCCAAGATCTGCTTCTAATGATGTGGGGAGAGATACACACACAAGTGCGTATGTAGGAATACTAAACATACATAAACTTTATTATGATTAGTGTTAATACTACATATATATACTTCAGCTCTGTAAGAAATGCCTAAATGTAAATTTCTGTCTTCGAGCAGGCAAGACCTCCTGCACAGAAGCTGGAAGAAGAGTTTGCTTAAACAACAACAGTACAGTGACTCATCTGTGTTTTCACAACATGTTTGTACCAGCACCCATGTCTATTTGTAGCCTGACAATAAAGGCCCTATGTGAACCATCTCTGAGCTGTCTGCCTTTAAAAGCAAGGACACTATTCTCGGTTGACTCATTTGAGCTGCTTATGCTTTTGAGAACAACCCGCTGCCACATTATAAAGGCATGTGATATAATTGACGATTACTTCAGACTATGTCAATGTTCTGCTTAGTCTTGATCTAGTGTTTCAAAAGTCAAATAGACCCAGAGGACTTTACCCCCTAAGTAAGCCCACTACATACTACTACCGGTATCTCTTGGGGACATAGAAAAAGAATGCCTTATCAACACCCTACACTGTAAATACCATCAGACTAGGGATTCTTATCTATTTTGGTCACTTATCTGTATCCCCAGCACTTAAAATAGTGTCTGCCACACAGCAGACACTCAATAAATATTTGCAAAGGAATAAATCAACCTCTGCCATGGACCTGGGAAATGATCTGGGACTTAGCACCAACTCCACAAAATATTTTGTTGTCCTGATGCCAAGTCAAGATTTCTATTGCTAGAGCATCAAAACTTCCGTATGTTCAAGGACATGCTCTTTCTATACTGAGATGCTTTTCAACATACTAAGTCACCTTACTCTATAGTCCTTAAAATAGATAAAACCAATAGAAATACCAATCTAAGTGATCTACCACCGCAAGAAAATCTAGTACAATGACTACAGATAAAATGTTTCCTACTGAAATACTGGGATATGTAAAATCACTATAAAACGATTGAGTTGGGTGTGTGTGTGTGTGTGTGTGTGTGTTGTGTGTGCACGCGTGCGCACGTGCACAAACACACTAGCTAAGTTCTAGTTACACAGACTACTTTAGATCTATAAATTCAGTGCTTAGATCTATGCATCCATTCACTAATAGCATTAGTTTGCCCAAAAGAAATAGATAATAGATTTTAGTTCAACAAATACGTATTAACAATCATTAATTTTCTATCCTTGTTTTTCAGTGTTTCTGCCACCCACTGTGACTTCTACAAGTACCAAATTGCAGTACTTGGCCAATACATTTCTTCAAAGAAAAAGACCAGAAGTGAGAGAAAAATATGCCCTTCAATATTTCTAGTCAGACTTAAAACATTGAGTTCACAGTTTCAGTGAAATTATCAAGAGAGGTTACAAAATCTATTAATAAAATAGGCAGAATATGTCTGGCACATATCCTCCTAGGTTTGAATTTGATACATTGAATTAAGTCAACTCCTAGGAGTGACATCCAGGAAATGGTCCTTTTAGCAGACAACCTAGCATCCTGATGTGCTGAAAGCATTTATGTTTCTCCTGAAGTCTGCAGAACTCAGAGAACTGCTTACTCTAGCAGCAAGGCCTTTCCCATGACATTTATCACAGACGGAATACCCATGATTACTACATATGTTACACAACAGAATCCTTTACTTTCCCCAAAACTTGCACATATGGAAATTAATTCACCTAGGACAGATCAACAATAGACTTTAACAGATTTCTTTCTCATCTCAGATGCGTGTTTTAAAGCTAAGTCTTATGAAGCTGAAAAGGGGTTCAATTCAGTTTAAAAAAGGCAATAAACTAACATACAGGAAGTGTCATAATTTCTCTACCTCAATGAAAAGAACATTCATGGAAAGCCACGTGTTAAAAAATTATCTGCACAAGAAAGTCTCCATATATTCTGAAAGACAGAGCTTAGCTTGCCACTGTCTCAAAATCACAGCTTTCTTTCATTTTCCTAACGTGGCTGCCTGTTTTACACTCTTCGTGCTGGCCTCAGGTGCTTCCGCAGTGCTCTCTTCTCCACTTGTTTTCGTGAATGATCTGATTTAGTTATCATTATGCTCTCATTTGGAGGAAGAAAAACTGCCCAATTTGGATATAGATCAGACTTATAAAATTACTACTACTGATACCACTGTTACAGTTTAATTTATTCATTCCTATCTTATGAATGAGGGAAAAAAAGGGGGAAACACCCTATCGGCATACCATGCCCTACCATGCTTGGTTTCTATTCCCCACACCGCAGGTCTCTCACTGGGAACATAACACACATGTGCTTTCTGGCCAGCACAATGTTATTTTTTAAATGTTAATTAGCTGCCAATATTTAAAAATCACTAGATTTCACATAAGAAAATTTGAGTTTTCAGCCTCTTTTTGAAAATCAGAAAGCGAAATCATCCTGAGCACATATTCACATGGGAATGAGCAAAGCTGAGAGGCCACTGCCCCCTTCCAAATAGGGCATTAGCTCTCAAGGGTCACCACAGTCCCCAGCTATGAGAAAGCCAAGCTAGCCACGTGGAAAAGTCATGGTCAGAGTCCTTTGTCCCCAACTGTTCCAGACATCCCAACCTAGGCACCAGACATGTGACTAAGAAGCCTTCGGGTGACTCTAACCTCAGCTGCCGCCTCACTGCAAATGTATGAGCCCAAAGAGGGAACCACCCCAGACAAGACCATCAGCCAACCCCCGAAACCTGAGAGGAGAATAAAATGGCTTGTTGCAAGCCTCTAAGTTTTGGATCAATGTGCTATGCAATGATAGATAAGGGCGAAAAAATAAAAATGCTCTTCACAGACTAAACACAATGGCTTAATTTCTCCCTTTTTACTTGGGTCAAAATAGATGTCATCATATGTGGTCTCCATTATATTTTTGTGTTTTGGCAGAATCTAAAATATGAAGGTACACAGAGAAGAAAACAAAGGTAGAAGAAAAGCAATCTTTTGGAATCGGGTGTATTTTTTTTTAATAAGCTGGCTGGCAGTACTGATGAATGTCACATAGGTTAATCAGTAATAAGTAGTAAAGCAGAAGGACGGGGTTTGAAAAGGGCTTGAATCTGGTTCTTCTCATTAAGAATACCAGCTTTGGGGCACCTGGGTGGTTCAGATGGTTAAGCAGTTAAGCGTCTGACTCTTGGTTTATTAGGCTCAGGTCATGATCTCATGGGTTGCGCGGGGCTCCACTCTGGGCAGGGAGTCTGCCTGAAAATTCTCTGCCCCTCCCCCCATTCATGCTTGCACTCTTTCTCTCTCTCTCTCTCTCTCCCCCCCCCAATAAATAAACCTTAGAAAAACAAAATACCAGCTTCACTCAACACTCCGTATTCAGCACCTAGCACAATGTTTAGCGGGCATCCAAAATATCTTTTCTACCACAAAAACTTTAGCTGTTACTGATAAAAAAGGATGGCAAATGGCACTTGGAGAGTAACCAACAAACTGTGCTTTATACAAGACAGGTCAAACCCGGGTCTTTACAGCTTAATGACAGGCAGATTCAAGAAGAGGAGAAACAACTCTTAACTTCCATTCCTAAAAGCCGAGTTCTACTGATAGATATGCAAATCCAACCTCAAGCAAATCACTCAATTTTTTGATGACTGTTTGCTCATGTGTAAAATGAAGCTAATCATGTATTCCCAGAAAGAGTGTGTTCATCAAGGTTAACAGAATATGGTCTGCTCACTCAAGGTAGTAGAAGATCTAAACCTGGTGCCCTTCACAAAAATTAAAGCAGCTGATACGCTTTTGCCCAAATAGAATTGTATATCTTCATTTCCTTCCCTTCTTCTCCCCACTTGTGACTCAAGCCAGATTTCATCGAGCTATTTTTGTAATTACTAAAATGCTGGAAATATAGCAGCAGGCCAGAAGCAAAGTAAAATGCAGCATCCAGCAAAAGAAAGAAAATCACGCTGAGTAACTGAAAGGCCATCTGCTTCTAGCTGAGCTAGAGGGGTGAGGAAGGCAATCTGGGCTGTACTATTTGTGTCTTCCCCCAAACCAAACCCACCTGCATGTTGTCAGTGGCATCCCCAAGCAGTCCTCCAAAAGTGATAGCATTAGTTACAGTTGCCAGATAAATGAAGAGAATTGCTGAAAGTGCCTGAATATTTAAAGCATCATAAAAATCACTGGCGAAAAATGGTGCTTTCCTCTTTATGTCCTTAATTAGTCCACCACAGAACCTGGGTAGGGAGAAAGCAAACATGTGACAATGTAAAACAAACTGCCATCAAATTAACCAAGAGATAACCTATGAAGCCACAAAGAATTTGTATTCAAAGTGTTTGAATCAACAAGCTCTACTTAAACCACTTCAGGGAAAACCAGAAAACTGTAGAAGAATACATTTTCTTCTATCTGTCTCTGTTGTGGTCACTAAATTGGGTGTCACATTCCTTAAAAAACAGACAGTTGGTTTTTAGACAAGAGTGAATTGTGTAGATGAATTAAAATTTCTCAGTTTGAAGAAAAACATCCAAACATGTGAGCAGAGCATGTAAAGTCCTTTATACGCTAGCCACGGTTTCCTTTCCAGCCCCATTCATCATTCCACAGTGCTTACTGAGCACCTGCAATATGCCCAGCCCTACTCCAGGTGCTGGAGACACACCAGTGAGCAATACATGCACAAATACCTGCCCTCGGGGGTTTCGCCTTCTAGATGGGGGACAGACAATATAAGTCAAATTCAGGCTCCTAAAAATCAGGGAAAAAATTAAGTGGGAAAGAAGGTTATGAAGTGCTAGAGAAGGAATGGTTGAAATACTGGAGTGGCCAGAATGGACCTCCCAAGCAGGTGACTTTGGGATAAGGTCCCGGAGGAATGAAGGGAGGAAGCCAGGCCAGTATGTGGCGGAAGAGCATTGCAAGCTCGGCCCCATTCCACACATTAGTAGGTCAGCTGGCCTTATTTGTGCAGCAGTCAACCTACCCTCCCAACCAAACCTCACATCTCAGCCTTCCCCACCCCCTTCCTGCTGCCTAGGAGGCCAGCCCTCAGAGCTCAGCAGCTCTCTGAAGTCCTGACCCTCCACTCAGAGTTCAGATTTCCACCGCGGGCTATCATACTTTATCAGGATTGGGGGGAGGGAGGGGCTTGCTGGCCCTCTCCGCACTCAGCGGCCAGGCTGCAGTTTTCTTGGTAGGCACAGGGCTGAGCCTGGTACCCGGCATGCTGCACACACTCAGTGCATTTAGGAAGAAGTGAAATATATAAGCATGAAATTCCAGTCTGATTAAATAAAGGAGTTGAATTTTTAAAGATATAGTATAATTCTATATGCTTGCATACCAATGAGATTATTTGCCAAAAAAACATATGCAAGGTATTAATCCTATCATAATTACCATTATTTAAGATTATCAAAACTGACCTTCCTAGTGACCTACACTTTGTAAAGGCAGATTTAAAGTTAACAACAAATAAAGCAAGGAATTCAGAAATCCCTATTTCCTCTATTAAAATGTTTCATATCTTGGAAAAATAATAAGTAAAGGAGTTGAATCCCAGAACTCGTATCTATAGAAAAGGAAAAGGATATTCCTAGTAAAAATAGTTTGTAAAGAACTATTCAGAAAAAAATAAAGGGAGAGAACATCTTACGTTCTCTATTCTTTAAGAAAAAAAGGGGAGGGAAATAATTGTCCCTTCAATTTCAGAGAGAAACCCAAGTGGTCATCAGAGGGACAAAATCATTTTATTCAGATTCAATCGCATATTAAAAAGACATACTTTTGTGTTTTCATAAAACCGTCAATGTCCTTAAAAAGTCCTATCTTTGTAAAACGAGTATCCTACTTAAAATTTTACTTAATCCAAAAGAAAATGGAGAATCTAACAGTGGAAAGAAAAGGAAGACTTATCATCAAAGGAGACTGACAAAAGCAATCTGGGAAACCTGAATGCTCAACAGCAGGCTAGGGAGACCATGACCTGTGAGTACCTCATTTCTGTAACATATTCCCCACTTGTAAGTAAATGTACAGGGAAGGGATGGGATCCCAAAAGCCAAATGATGAAGACAGGCACATGGCTGTCTTCCTGCCTCTCACTCACACCCACCCGCAGGCCCTCTGATCTTTTAACACCTCCTCCCTCACTTCATGGCCTGGATGCCAACCCAACACATACCACAGGCTCTCTGCAGTGTCCTCTACCCGCCCCCCATCTGCTGCGTCTGTCTCCACCTCCTTCAGGACTTTCCTCACTGGCTGCAATTCTCTGTAACGCCTTCTCTGACCACCTTATTTAAATTGGAATACTTTTCTCCCATCGCCAAACTCCCTACTTCTTCTGCTTTAGTTTTCCCCAGAAAACCATCACCACGTTTTTTGTTTTTTCATCTTCTCAGTGTTTGTCTCCCACCCCTGAAAAGGAAGACCCAAAAGGACATGGGGGTTTTGTTTAATTTTGTTGCGCCTCCAGTGCCTGTGACTAATCAATATAAATATCTATTGGCCAGCAAATCAAATGCAGATAGGAAGATGAAGGGAAATTAAGATCTCAAGAGATCCTCATCATGAATGTCAAAAGAATCCGTCAGTTACCGCCCAGTTCGCTGCAGTTCTTCACAGTCCGCATGTCCTCCCCCTCCTCCTCCATGGCCTCCATCATGGGGTGTGTCCCCATTCATCTGCACATTCTCTCCACCTGAGTACATGTTCTTTCTAAGCAAGACAACAGAGCCCAAGAGAATATTAGTTTATTTTATTCATCTGCTTCTTAGCTGTGTCATGCACTAGACTAATGAAGAGATGGACTGAAAACCCTTTGGAAGAAAGCTCATTATATCCTTCTGCCACCCTGACAGGCAACGCTTAAAGTGTTATATTTAGAGGGAAGACAAATGACTGATAAATAAAAAGCTGAATGAGTTGTATACGATACAAGAGGGGAAACTGTTTCACCTGGAAAATAACAGATTTCCAGAAAATGGCTGCTCCAAAATTATCCCACCCAATTTCTTAACCTCTTAAATCTATAGGGACTCATCTTGAGGAAACCGATCTTTCTACATGTACAGGAAGTCCCCAACACATCCTCCAAAAATCTCTACAATGTATTCCAATATCATAACCTGAGATCTCTAATTTACAATCACTGAAGAAGATAACAACATACAACATTCATTTTACAGTGTCGACGAAATGTCAAACCAAAGCACCGATGGGAGTCCTTTGAGAGAATAATACATCAAGTTAAATGGGAACCTGAAAACACAGTATTAGGACAGTCACCTGACCCCATTTCCTTTTCTGAACACAACCTCCTCCTCAAGGATGAAAACTCCCAATTGCCTGATAATTTACCTTTTGTCAGATGATGGAAGACTCTTGGGAGGCTCTATCCTGATTGCTGGATCCCATTCCCCAGGTGGAAGGACAATGACTTCATCTAGGAACTCGTCAATGCCAGCAATCAGGTCGTGCCTGTCTTTTGCTTTATAAGCAATGTCATGGAACACCTAAAGGATAGTAAGAGATGTGCTGATTGACAAGAGAACCTTCTACATGCTTCTACATGCCTCTACATGCCTCAGATGCCTCACAGCATGCCGAGCCTGAGAAAGGCAATCTATAATCCACTTTAATATTTAATATATATTCGATATAATCATATTTTCATACTTCCTATCAGCTTGTCCCAAACTATTTTGGTATTCTGATTTTGAACCCAAAGAATATAAGTAGAGGCATGAGAAAACAGCTGTGTTTCTTTTATATGTTTTTTATTTTTATCAATACGGCAACACAACATTGCCTTTCATCTCCCACTGGTATGTACCATTACTGCTATAGTTGCTGTGGAAGCCAGATGAAAATGGTTTGGAGAAATATACAAAAGAGTCATTCTCTGAAATAGAAACGACTGGGACAAACCATTGCTGGTAATTCAAAAAGGAAAATTTCAAGCTGAGTGTGAAGATCAGGTTAAGACCCAAACACTGCAACTCTTAAACACACAAATAATGTTAGCTATTAAATGAAGAAAAATCAAGTTATACTGTTAACCCGTAAAACAAAGGAATTTAAGCAGGTGACATCTGTCTAACCTTTTAGCAAGGCAATAACTAAGTCATCCAAGGCAGCAAATGCTTCGTGTCTTTTTTACAGATATCCAAAGAAGGAGCTTCCAGAATGCACGTAATCCTCTTTGTCAGTCATTCCACTCTTCTAACCTAGCTGATGATCTGAAAGTCCTTTACACCTTTTCATACCTCGTAAGTCAAATTCTTTAGTCACCAGGAGAAAAGATGGCCCCTGTTTAACATCCTTAGCTATTCGTAAGGATTGCTACTAAATCTCTTCTCTTCAAACAAGAATTTTTAAAAGCTGTCAAACAAATAACATGTCATGGTCTGGAGGGTTGTGAGGTTGAGGGCAGGGCAGTCCAAAGTGCCAGCACCTTGTCCGCAGCGGGCACAGCAACTACGGAGGCTGGAGTCAGAGGGTCACTCGTCCAGCCTGCCCTTCAGATAAGGATTGACAGTTCTGGCCAATGAGATAAAAGAAAAAAGCTGTCTGGAAACCTTTAGAATACCTGTTAAAAGAGACAGATACAGCTAACATTCCCACCCCCTTCTTCCTGCCTCAAATACAGAAGAGATGGCTGGAGCTGACGGCAGTAGCCATCTTAAGACCACAAAACAAGAGCTGTGGCTCTTGATTTATCATGAAGCAGTTACATTAAACCAACTCTAGCAACTGCCTACCTCCAAA